>NC_056730.1:1146479465-1146599465 GCF_019279795.1 Protopterus annectens
CTGAGCAATGCAGGATACAGATATCTGTGCCATGTAGGATACTGATATCTGTGCCATGCAGGATACTGATATCTGAGCAATGCAGGATACTGATATCTGAGCAATGCAGGATACTGATATCTGTGCCATGCAGGATACTGATATCTGTGCCATGCAGGATACTGATATCTGAGCAATGCAGGATACTGATATCTGTGCCATGCAGGATACTGATATCTGTGCCATGCAGGATACTGATATCTGTGCCATGCAGGATACTGATATCTGAGCAATGCAGGATACTGATATCTGTGCCATGTAGGATACTGATATCTGTGCAGTGCAGGATACTGATATCTGTGCCATGCAGGATACTGCTATCTCTGCTGTTCAGGATACTGATAAATGCACCATGCAGGATACTGATATCTGTGCCATGCAGGATACTGATATCTGAGCCATGCAGGATACTGATATCTGTGCCATGCAGGATACTGATATCTGTGCCATGTAGGATACTGATATCTGTGGCATGCAGTATACTGATATCTGTACCATGCAGGATACTGATATCTGTGCCATGTAGGATACTGATATCTGTGCTGTGCAGGATACTGATATCTGTGCCATGCAGGATACTGATATCTGTGCCATGCAGGATACTGATATCTGTGCCATGCAGGATACTGATATCTGAGCAATGCAGGATACTGATATCTGTGCCATGCAGGATACTGATAGATGTGTGAAACATGGTTTAAAGATTATTAATGCATATATCACAAATGAGAAGATATGCCTTTTTTATTATTGTAGATTAGATTGGGAAGGTGGCATTCTCCAAGGCTTCACAAAAAAGCTTGAAACAGAAGCTAATACAACATCTTGGATGCCAAAACTGGTGATATTTATTCATTAAAATGGTTTAGATGCTTAAGAACTGAGCATCATACAACAAAGTAATAAATAGTAAACACACATCAGCAAATTGGACTTTTGCAATAAAGCAGGTACAGCCATAATATCCACGGAAAAAGGACCTGTGTCTAGTCAGAATTTCCCAGTAAACAAATGTAAATAAATATAAATAAATAAAATAATTTAAAACTTTCAGCTGTTTAAAAGTAGTGGAGATACCTATGCCAGGGTCTAAATACAACCTTCCTCGAATGTGGAACTTGTGGCCTCCTGAAAGGGATCTCAGATTCCCTCAGTTCAGTCAGAGAAGATAGCTGGCTCCATGGGACTGCAACTAAATAAGAAAAAAAGAAACTCAATATGATGATTCTAGTCTAGTCTGTGAAAGAGCCAAGCAATCTTTATTCTGATGACATGAGATGCATATCTGGCATAAGATCTTAGCACTTCCTTTAAATAACAGGATCCAGATCATGAAGGTCATGGAAGGTGAGGATCAAGATCTTAAAGACATTCCTGACTGCAACTGGATGACAGCGCAGATCCTGCAAAACCAGAGTTTTATGACTGGCCCTAAAGAACCAGTCAATAACATGGACATAGAAGACTGCAACTGCTGCAAATGTGACAAATTACCATCCATAAACCCAAGGTACAAACATTCTGACAGTCCAAGCAGGATAGGATCAACTCATTTACTGTGCTGGAACAGTGTAAAGTATGTATAAAATGTTTATCTTAGCGATATTCCTAAACTGGAACTTGGACATCCTGTTGACAGATGATGCCTAGGTCCTTTAGCACCAATCTACTTCAAAAATCATACCCACATCACTGACCTGAGACATAAATTCTAAATGTACTGCTCTCATATGTATTCAAAAGCAAAAGCAAATGAAGATGCAATGATCTCACTGTAGTTTGAAGCAATACAGCCTCAGTATTTGTTGGGTTGAGCTTTAGCCAGTTAAGCCTCAACCAGTGGGCAATAGAAACCAGAGTCATCAGGAATGATAAAGTTCTGGCACTTGGTCCTGAGAGAGATACAGAAGTATAATTGCATTTCATCCACATAGGACTCATTATACATACCTCTGCCCATAATGACCTCCCTAACTGGCAGGATATGTATTGAACAAAAGAACCAAGACAGAACCTGGGGACACACTCCATTCTGGAAGAAATGTTAAGATGGATTAAACCCAGACACCGCCTTCTGTAACTGAAACATTATAAAGAAAAGCACTTCAGCACCATGCCCATAAAGCCATAACAATGTTCCAAATTGCTAATAAGGATCCCAGGGTCCACAGTATGAAATGCTTCAGAGAGGTCAAGTAGGACCAATTAGAAATATACTCATTCATGTCTTCCCATGAGAGGGTGACTTACTACCCACACATGAGAAGTCTCATTACTGTGCCTAAATCTAAAGCCAAAATGGCGAGGATCTAAGAGGCTATGGGATGTCAGACAGGACTACAAATATGCATGGACAATTTTCTAATTAACTTTCAATATAAATAGGAGCTTTGAGGCTGAGTGGCAATTCTCCAGGATATTTGGATCTCATAAAAGTTTCTTGAGATGAGGAGTGAACACATCCCCAATCTCAACAAAGATATCAAAATCTGAAAAATAACTGGATCCAAGGAATGGAGATAGGACATCACTAGTGTTGTAGGACTGGGGACCAAACTACAGCACACACTATGCACAAAAGAAACAATTTACATGATTTCATCATAATCCATGTAGTTGAAATCAGCACAACAAAATCAGGGCTATCCCTATCTGAACTGTATATGGTAAAAACCTCTAATCGTCTGCACTGCCTGACAACTCCCCAGAACAGTGCAGCTAGATGATTCAATGCATTAGAAAATTTGCTGTTCACAAAGGCCATCTTCTTGGACAAAATCACAGTTTAACAAACAGCTAAAAGTTAATTTAGTAAGTTTGCCCACAAAAAGGCCTATCCTTTGCTATTTTTTTCTCCAAAGTCCATCCAGCGCTATGTGGTAAATGCAACTATTATTGCTCCCTGTATACAAATGGCCTGGAAAATTCCTTGCCTTACCTTACTAGGTAGACAGTAAGGAAATCCTCATTTCTAGTGATGAGCACATTATATGTCAACAACAGTGAGTCAGGATCCTCAGCAGTACCTTGTTCAAGGAGCTGGTCACTTAATGGTAACAAAGTCACATTTATCTGCTCTTCTAAGATTATGAGGCATGACTAGCTTAGATCTAAGGTGTGGTGAACTGGGGAGATCAACTTTGAAATGGATGCGATAATGGTCAGACAGGAGACTAGCATCCATCACAAACTCTCTTGTTTTAAGACTAGTCTGGAATATTAAGTCCAACAACTTCCCAACTTTGTGGGTGGCAGTGGAAACTAACTGGATGAAGCCAAAGGTCTCTAAAAGACAGAGTAACCTCATGACAAGTTTACAGGTGTCATTATATACCCTGAAGACCTGAAAATTATATCGAGGAAAATATCCATGAACTCCTGCAGAAAAGCTCCAAGGTAACCTGGTAAGTGGTAAAGCAAGAGGAATCTGCAATTTGTTCCTGCCTCCCTGTGACATAGATACATAGTAAGATAATTTAGGTTTGATCTAAAGCAGAAGAAAAACAAATTGCTTCCCCCACAACCTTACTTCAGACGTTGTATTTCTACTCTGCCTAAGACAGTAAATAACAGGGAAATATTGAGGTATAGAAGACTTGTGATATGTCCAGAATCTCTTATCCATCCAAATTTCCATGATAAAAGCTAAGTTAAAATCCTGAAGCATTTCTGAGGCAATTACTGTCTTGTTTTGGATCAATCTGGCATGATGCAACACTGCCCTAGTTAGGGTAGATTTAGGATGATAGGTCCTGCCTACCAGATGTAGATTGCTTTGCAATTCCAAAAGTACCATCATTAGGATAAGGTCACCCCATCCAGTGATGCTTCACTTTCTGGTGGCACTGAAATATTGTTACTGTCATGACATCCCAAGACCAGGGAAGTAAAACCTGAGGCATAACTTGCCCCAGCCTCCTGCATCTCAAATAGATCATGGGGTATAGAGGCAAGGAGAAAATGGGAACAGGGCAAAATGAAATTATAGTTATCCTTAAAATCAATAAAATCTCCTTCTCAACACAATCAACCAAATCAAAAAGTAGAAAACTCTGTTACAAGACCAGGAAATGTTGGGGTACAAAGTGATCAAACACTGGATAACACATACTTGACCTCCTCAGAGAATAGCCAGATGATAAATAACATCTTAAAATGTAGTCATATTTGTAAATAACAAGTATACAACAAACTGACTTGATAGCATATATTCCAGTTGCAGCAAGGCATGAAATACTCTGACTATGAAGTAGATCACAATATGCCAGCCAATACAGGAACCATACGTGGCCAAAGAAAATCTCAGTTATGTTACATCAAATCACTGTTGCCAATTATTGATCAGAGAAATTCACTAGTAAGACCACAGAAGTTATAGATGAATCACAACATGGGAACAAGTCATAAGTCAATCAAGCCATCCATCCATCCTCAACCCCTTTTCTCACTTTACACATGGGAACAGGGTGTCACTTCAGCATTGACAATCATCTCAAGCCAAAGTTTACACCGCCGGGTGGCTAGCCCTGCTGTGGAAGTCATAAGTTAATGTTCTCCACAAAATGTTCACCTCTATCAATATGAATATTAGCAAGAAGAAAACAAGAAGCCTAACCACTTAATAAATGTGCCAGCCTTCAAAAGGTTGCCCACAAAAATCAGTACAAAAACAACTCTCAGAAAGGCAACAGGGTGGCACAAAACTCAATACAAGCTAATTTATTAAAAATAGTTTCTTCACAAGGGGATCCTAGTGGGAAAACTGTCACCAGCTCATGATGACTACTAGTATAGCCCAAAGTCATGCTCTGTCTAACTAAAAAACATACGCCAGAGAATGACTGAAACCCATAGCTTTAGCGTCTATATCAGCTCCAAAAGCTAAAATCCTAACAAGGTGAATTTCAACATGCATTTATACTACATATATACATAAATAAGGACAGATTCCGTAATAGCTGGTAGATCCTACTGGTGCTCAGGGAGGCCGCTGCCAGCAGTCAGACACTTGTGTGCAAAATAACAGTTATAATAACATATAACTACTGAAAACAGCAATACATTCACTGTTTGGTAAAAGATATGTTGACGTTCATAACAGAAATAAACCCACCTCTAAAATGATCATAACTATATAATCATAACAATATAATATATATAATTATAACTATATAATTTTGTAAATCAACTACATAAATCACAGATCATAGTTTAAAATGTATATAATGCATTAGAAAAAAATGCAACATGATGGGGGGGGGACAAGAATATTTCTACACTCTAGAATTTAACTTACAACATCAAAATTCAGTGCAACAATGACCTAAGCTATAAACCAGTAATCCTAGTACAACAATGTACATTACCCTGAACCAAAACAAAAAAAATTGAAGTTGAGAAATCCAAATATAAGTACAGTCAAAAGTTTTCAAGGTGAAAGCAAAAACCCTCTCCTAAGATACATATTGAACTGAGACAGCCTAATATACCTAATTTATCCCAAAATGGTAGGCACAAATCATCTGCATCACAGCAGTCACTGTGTTTTGGGCTTGATTAAAGAAAGTAAAAAAAAAACAAGTATTTGCCGTGGTATCCCCAAAGTCTCAAAACAACCCACTAAACAAGTTTAGTGGGTCCAAAAACAAAACAGTGTAAGAAACTTCTCTGTGTGGAAGATTTTCAGTCCATATATCTCTAGTTAATCATTGTGTATTAAACACATCAGACAATAGTAGTAGAAATGGCAAACTTAAACTCATTTTAAGTAAAAAAATAAATAATAATAAAAAAAAAATTAAAATTGTACAGAATTACTAAGTATTCGAAAGTAATCCAAGCAAGGCAGGCAATCTGTTTCCAGTCGAAAATCCTTTATTAAGTACACAGACAAGCAATCCAAGTAAAACAAAAATAGATATACAAGTAAAACAAAAACAGAGTTATAGTTTCCTCACAAGCTTTCTAAATATATATATACTTTTTATCAGGCAAGGGAGTGGTTTATTGTGCTGTAAAACAGTGTTATTGGTACATGTGTTAAAGTCACATCCCTTCCCATATCAGTGTGAAATTCGAGCTGGTCCTGCCCTACTTAGTAGCTGTCATAATAATATAACCCTCATGTACTTTAATTAAAATGTATAATGATGTGGTACCTCTTATTTAACCAGATTATTAAGTCTGTGATTTTATCTAAGACAATATACTACATGGCTGGAAATATTTCAACCTTAGTCCATTTGGCAATCAAAATATATATATAAATATATACATATACACTTTGCATGTAAAAAATCAATTGTAAAAATCATATTCTATTTTCATAACCTATTGTTAACAAAGATCGCTTTCGTCCTTCTAGACTTCTTTAGATCTGTGTACAAGAACCCTAAAAACTATCTATAAAAATGTTATTGTATAATTAGTTAGTATTGTTATTACACATCATTTTAAATAAAGTGGAAAAAAGAGAACCAGAAAAAGAAAAAAATAATAAGAAAAAATGTATGATGATGGAAATTACAACTGATTTAAAATAGTATTTAAAACCAACTGGTAGAATAAAATAAAATAACATAAAATAAAATAAAATTAGTCATGTAAACAATGTGGCAATTTTCTAAGTTCCATTACACTTTTAATTGAACAGTAGTAGTTTAGTCCAGGCTTCCTAAGATTTCAGCTTTAATTGCCACATGAGTTCATGTTTCTCCAGAATATTCAGGATGTCTCCTTCAAGATCACCCATGTCTATGCGATCCAGGATCTGGAACTTAAAACCTGTGTGTGTTTTATGAAGAGAAAGGTGTTTGGCTAGTGCATTAATTTTACATCCAGAGCGGATTTTTCACAGATGACATGAAATCCTACGCTTGAGTTTATTTAGTCTTGCCCACATTGAATGCATCTCATTCATTGCACTATGCCCTGTAAATTACTTTTGTAGTGTTACAGTCACCCCCTTCACTGGTCTTAATGATTTTCTTTAAATAAGGGCAATAAAAACTATCACCTTGCTGTATAAATATACAAAATGTACAATTAGTTTCACATCTTTTAGCATTTCTCGCATAGGGTCTAGGTTTAAAGTCAACAAAACTTCTAATGTCCCTTGCCTTCCTATAAACAAAGGATGGGGCTTTGCCTAAGATGTTAATCAGAAAAGGGTTTCCTGTGACAATGTCCCAGTTTTCTTCAATAACATTTTTGATACTGTGCTAATCCAAAGTGTTTGCCAGGATGCAGCTATTTTTGCATTTGTTATTCTCTGTGGAATTTCTTAACATTCTCCTACTGGGGAGGTTAAGTGAAGGTGCTTCAGTCCTTTTCAGTTCTATAATGGGTTCCAGGATGTTTTTTAACATCTGATGTTCATAGCCTCTCACTAGAAAATCATTCTCTAAGTTGTTCAAGTTTCTCAAAAATGGTTCCATCTCTGTGGTAATTCTAGCTAATCTATAGCCCTGGGACTTCACTACATTATACTTGTTTTTTGTAGGATGTAGACTTTTACTGTGGAGTAATAAGTTAACCCTCACAGCAAAGGTTTTAAACTGTTTTAACATTACTTAACTGTAAACTGCTTTTTCATACTGAGAGTTGTATTTTCTGTTTGTGATTGCTCTATCCGAACCTTCATGTGCATTTTTGTCTGTTAAAATCATTCTCTAGTCTGGTCCTTGATCTGTTTAAAACTTCCATTTAGTGGCTACAGCTAGGAACTGTAATAGTGTGCATTACTATAATTGTTTTTGTTTTATTTAAATTACTAAATTGTAAACTGCTTTTTCATACTGAGACTTGGATTTTCTATTTGTGGGTGTTCTTTCTATGCTTTTAAAGTGAGGTTTCTGTGTTCTGCTCAGGTGGCATAATCTTGATAGAGGCCTGTTGTGTAGGCTGGACATTTTGTTTGTGTTTCTGGCAGCCATTTTCTGCTGATTGTCTTCATTATTGAGAGTACCAAGGCCTCCTGACCTTCTGTAGTATGAGTGATTGGGTAATAGCAGGGGCTGAGGAGTAATCTGATCTTCCCAACTCTTCCATTCTTACTGCTATATAAACCCTGTGTCTTATAAAGGCTCTGCTTGTATTGTCAGGCTCTGGATTGCATTGCATAAGTGGAAATTCCTTAAGATTCCAAGAGCAGGCTAAGCTATTTCTTACACTTATTTCACTGAATTGCACTTCTGAAACGCTTATAATTGTGCTATACAGTTGATCTACTATATTTTTGCACTGTTATAAAGCTTTTTTTTATTGTTTCACTGCATTTATGTACTGTTTTAAACTGTTTTAACATTACTTAACTGTAAACTGCTTTTTCATACTGAGAGTTGTATTTTCTGTTTGTGATTGCTCTATCCGAACCTTTATGTGCATTTTTGTCTGTTAAAAGCATTCTCTAGTCTGCTCCTTGATCTGTTTAAAACTTTCATGTAGTGGCTACAGCTAGGAACTGTAATTTGGTGGCTTTGCAGTTGCCCACCCATACTGTATATTTGATCTGTGACACTCCTCCCAGTGTAGTGTCATTAGTTCACTCAATCTAATAGAGAACATTTGTGAAGGCCAACCCACTCAGAGTCCTAACATTGAATTAACTTCTGTTCCAGCTTTCTCCAATTTCACTTTACTAGAAAAAAAATGTTTTTAAACTTGCTTCCCCCCTTTCCTGTGGCAGGTCAGATATGGATTTGCTGTGTCCGGGACTGTTTGTGAGCTCCTAAGCCCCCCCCCCACTTAACTGGGGTTAAACTATTCCTGGCGCCATAAAGTCTGTTTTTCAAAATTTCCCTTGCAACTAGCCAGCTTTTTAGTTTTAGCACTCATCTGTTTCTTTGATCTCAGCACTTGTTCAGAACTCATTGTAAGCACTAAATAAGTTACAAATTACTACAGCACTCAACTTTCCTCACTTGTCTAGAGGAAAACAGTTTTTAGTACTTAATAAATAAGCACCTATTCAGGCATGTCTAAAGGTCAGCTCCTGGTGTTTTCTCCTGTCTACCTGATGAATCTGGGCATCTTGAGACAATGCGGCAATTGCCTCATGTACACAGACAGCCCTCTCCTCCTACCACCCAACACTATGACTTGTGAGAGATGCACTTATATAGCCAAACTCGAAGCAAAGCTCTCTTTACCAAAGATAGGCCTAGACAGTCAAGAGGAGACGGTAAACACTTGCACTGCACCACACTCATCACATAGTCCCTCAAAACCTACACCATCAAAACACACACACACACAGAACCACAAAACACACACCTACATTCGCGGAGGTTCTCTTTACTAATCTGCCCAAACAACAGAGACATCCAAAGCAGAAATGCAAGCAACCTCCACCCCCCAACACAACCCAAATGACACATAGTCCACATACTCAGTGTGCCACTCAACTACAGCCCATAAGGCATAACGTACCCAACACTCTAGTCATAGGTGACTCTATAGTCAGGCACACTGATGTTCCACTCACCAGGCTAAACAAGGAAAAAGTTACTGTCAGCTGCCCGTCAGGTGCCAGGATCCGCCACATAATGCACGCACTCAGGTCACTCCACAACAAGTACAAATGTGACTCTGCCATTGTCCATGTTGGTGTGAATGACCCGAGACGTACCTCCCTGGACTACATGAAAAGAGACATGGAGGAGCTCTCTGGTCTTGTAGCCTAGGCCAGTATGACCCTAGCCCTGAGTAGCATCCTGCCATCACCCAGAATGACACCACAGTACAAGGACAAAATGATTGACTTTAACAATTGGCTAAACTTATGGTGTCATTCTAAGGGAATCCAGTATCTGTCTGCCTGGGATGACATGATCGACAGACCACGCTGCTTCGCCAGAGATGGCCTGCACCTGTCACCCTTGGGATTCCGGATACTGGCAAAGGCTCTTGCCACCCCTATAGTGCCTTTTTTAGGCAAGGTTCAAATGACAAATTCACCACTGTAACAGGTACAAGCAAGCAAAATCTGAAGGTAATGCTACTCAATGCTAGAAGTCTAAACCTCAAAATGCTCACTCGAGGCACTCCTTAAAATGGAGGACATTGACATCTGTGCAGTGACAGAGACCTGGTTCAAAGCTCCAGAGAGCACCCCTGCATTACCAGGCTACAATTCATACCACACCTTTCGGCCACCAAACTCGGACCGAAACATTAAAGGTGGAGGCGTGTCCATATTCATTAAGGATATCCACACCTCCAAGCTAGTTGCTCAGCATAATGCACCCGAGATTATCCAAGTTCAACTAACTCTGGGCAAAACCGCAATTCAGATTGTAGCTTGCTACAGACCCCCAACCATGCCCCAGGATTCCCACTCCTCTTTTCTTGATACACTGGAAAATATTAAGGTACAACCCAACACTCTAATAATGGGTGATTTCAACTACCCTACCATTAACTGGGAAAACTACTCATGTACCAACTCTTTTGCTCAACATTTTCTGCAAATCATCAATTCCAACGCTTTGGATCAACTTATCCACATCCCCACCAGAGTCACCAATATCCTAGACCTGGTCATCACCAACATGGGTGACCGGTGTTCCACACCAGAGGTCAGCTCCTCGTTGGTCAGATCCGACCACAAGCTAATCACCCTAGACATCCACATCCTGCTCCCACTCCCCATTAGGAAAACAACCGTAAAAAATGTCTCTAAAGCCAACTTCACACTTCTTAAGACAGAAGTGACAAACTTCATGACACCCATGCAGATGGACAATAGAGGTACGACTGCTGAAACCTACACAAATGCACTTTATAAGCACTTACACGAGTGCATGGATCATGCTATTCCTAACAGAACCAAGATGCTATCCTCCAAAAAAAGGAAGCCAATCTGGAGGTCTTCTGCCATAAACAAACTCTACAACAGAAGAAAGAAACTGTTGCAAAAAAGAGTAAAATCCCACGATTGGAGGAACTCCCTGGTCAGCCTCAGTAAGAAGCTGAGATCCCTCATAAAATCCTCCAAAGCTAGTTATGAAAACAAAATTGCCATTGATTCTAAAGACAACCACAAAGCATTCTATAGTTATGTTAAAAATCTCAATGGCAACACTCAGATCTGCTCTGAGTTACAGCACAATGACACTAAATATACAGAACCAACTGATATTGCCAACATCCTGGCAGATAGGTTCAGTGCTAACTCCCCCCCCCCCCTCACCCCCTAAAGGGCCCATCTTTATACCGGAAGAATGCAAAGTTCCTGTAATCACGGCTGCACAGGTAAATACTTCACTCTCCAAAGCCAAGAGCACAGCATCCATGGGACCTGACAACATCCCAGGCTGCCTTCTACATGAACTACAGAATGAACTGGCACCCCACCTAAGTACCATGTTCAATCATAGCCTCACCTCAGGCTTTGTGCCCACTGAATTGCGCACCATGACAGTTATCCCACTCCACAAAGGGGGGGCCACAACAGACCCCGGGAACTACTACCACCCCATTAGCCTGACGAGCCTTGTCTGCAAGGCCATGGAATGTATCATAATGGAACTCATAAACAAAGACATTGGAAATCTCCAAACACTGGACCCCACACAGTTTGGGTTTGTAAAAGGCAGATCATGTCTCCTAAACCTGATAGACTTCTTTGAAGTAGTCACCAAGGCCATGGATGAGGGTAAGGTGGTTCACACAGCCTATCTAGATCTCGCCAAGGCATTCAACACCATCCCCCACTCTGGAATTATAGATAAACTCACTAAACTAGGTATAAATCCCTCAGACCAGTGACAAGTGGAGTACAACAGGGTTCAGTCCTGAATCCTCTCCTGTTTGGTATCTACTTCTCTGAAGTACAGGCTAACACAGAAGGTCTTTGGCTAACTAAATTCGCAGATGACTGCAAACTAGGAGCCATAATTGAAACTCCTAATGATGTGGACATCCTACAAAAGGGCCTCACTGAGACAGATGCCTGGTGTCAAAGACATGGTCTCAAGCTCAATGCCAAAAAGTGCATTGTCATCCCCTTTGGTAAAAATTCTGTACCCATGAACTTCCACATAGGCGGTAGTCTACTTAACACCGAAAGTGTGATAAGAGACCTTGGGACACAAGTGGACAGTAGTCTCTCCTTTGAAAATCACATCACCAAAGTGGTCAGGAAATCCTTCTACGTGGCACACCTCATCACAAAAGGTTTCTCATCCAGAAAAAAAGAGGTCATTGTTCCCCTCTACTCATCACTCATTAGTCCCATTATAGAGTACAACGCCCCTTTTGGTATGTACCTCACAAGACATCTACAACAATTGGAAAGGCCACAAAAATACCTCACAAAGAGGATTACTGGCCTCAAACAGATGCCTTACGCAGACCGTCTCAAAAAACTCCAGCGTTACTCCGTCACATATCGCCTACTCAGAGGCGATCTCTGCCTAACATACAAAGCTATGTCAAACCCAGAGCTGTTGGACATGCTCCACTTAAACAAATCCCAATCCCTCCGAGCTACACGCTCTAGGGACCTAAACCTTGTCACCACAATAAACAGAACATGCTGGAGGGATAGATTCCTGTTCCAGAGAATTCCCATACTCTGGAACAGACTACCTATCTATGTCAAACAGAGCTCCTCATTAGCACCCTTCAAGAAAAATCTTGATGATTGGATGGGTAATATGAAATTCACTCCGGGGATCACTTCTGTGGTTCTGCTTGACAGGGGTACAGGAAAATAACTTTCTTGGGTGGCGAAAGCCAGGGTACATTTTTGGCTAGGCTTGTATAGGCCCCAGGGCCAATAGCTTAGTACCTACCTATGAACCTATGAAAAGACACCACTATACACCCAACAGAACACACCAAATTGCTAGGAGTGGAAATAGACAATAAACTAAAATTTGACATTCACATATCCATGACCATAAAAAAAGTCCACAAAAACTAAGAGCATTATACAGAAATAAGCAACTTCTCACCAAAGCAGCAAAGATTTCAGTAGCAAATTCCCACCTTATCTCCACCCTACTTTATGCCTCTCCAATATATACCAACCAAAGGCAATGCTATCTAAACAAGCTAGAGACCTGCTACAACAAAATCACCAAATTCATCACAGGGGCATCCTACCATAGTCACCACTGTCTCTCACTTGCTGAACTGGGCTGGCTTGAACTCCCTCACCTCCTTCAATGGTGTCAATTCTCCCTCACCCACAAACTAGTAAACCATCCACTAAATGTCCCATTCCTCCAGAATCTACTCCAACCCTATCGCACCACCAGACCACTAAGATCCAGCAACAAAAATCACTTGCAGATCACTAAAGCCAATAACTCTGCTGGTGAAGCACTATTCTCTTGCGCCATAGCCAAATTATGGAACTCCCTCCCACCCACAATTACCTCTGTACCATCATGCACCCACTTCAAAATGTTATTAAAAGCGCAACTAAAAACATGCTGGCTATGCCCTTGCAACTCCCACTCTAATATCACCCACCCCATCAACCGCTACCTTTCTTTCCACCCCACTAACTACCTTGATTATAGCAAGCTCAGATGCTCATAAGCCTAGTACTTATTATACAGCAGGAACTTCTTATTTTAACATTTGTTAATGTCTGTTATGTACTTCGCAGATAAAGATTCTAGTTGTCTACTGATGTACTATGTTCTTCATCTGTAACTATGTTTGTAATTAATTGCTATGCTAATCAAATTGTTAATCGCTATGTAAATCCAATGTAACTACTGTCTGTTTATTTTAATTGTGGAGCTTTTCTCCCCAGCCTCAGCTGAAAATGGACCCATGTCCAGTCGGACACTCCCGGCCAATAAATGTAAATAAATAAATAAAATTGGTTTTCTGAATAGATCAGTGGTGATTCTGTTATTGTTGGTGCCCTTGGAAATCTGCATATCTAAGAAAGTGGTTGAAGTATAGCTATGGGAAGAGGTAAACTTCAGGAAGGGGTTTGTTTGTTTGATTGAGGTAAGTAATAAAATCTCCAAGTTGTAAGGTGTCACCTTCCCACACAATAAATATATCATCAATAAAACATAAATAACTTGTGATATGCTGCATGTAGTCTGTGTTGTTCAACACAAAGTCCTCCTCCCACTTGCCCAGGGCTATGTTAGCTACGCTGGGAGCCATGGCTATACAAGTTTTTTTGTTTGTAGTGTTTGCCATTGAAAGTAAAGAAATTGAAGTCCAGTACAAGATTAATGAGCTTGCTTAACTTTTGCAGTTGTGCCTGTGTACCGTCATTATGTTTCTTAAAATACTCCATAGCTGCTGTTATACAGTAATTGTGAGGGAGCACTGTGTACAAGGATTCCATATCAATAGTTAATAAAATACTGTCAGCTTCCACTGTATTGTTTTTTATTTTCCTCAAAAAATCCATTGAATCTTTTATGTATGACATATTCTTTTCTGCTAAAGGTTTCAGCAAGTAATCAAATGGCTGTGGCTACAGTAAGGGAACTTCCACTTGCTACCACCATGGTGGGTCTTCTCTGTTCTTTTGTGGCTTGTGTGTATATATATATATATATGTATATATATATATATATATATATATATATATATATATATATATATATATATATATCTTTAGAAAGCTTATAAGGAAACTATTACTCTGTTTTTGTTTTACTTGTATCTCTATTTTTGTTTTATTTGGATCGCTTGTCTGTGTACTTAATAAAGGATTTTTGACTGGAAATAGACTGCCTGCCTGGATTACTTTCGAATACTAAGTAATTCTGTACAATTATATATTTTTTATTTATTTATTTTTTTTTAGTTAAGACGAGTTTAAGTTCGCTACTTATACTACTATTGTCTGATGTGATTAATACACAGTGATTAACTAGAGATATATATGGACTGAAAATCTTCCACACAGAGAAATTTCTTACACTGTTTTGATTAAAGAAAGTCACAAGCAGCCAGTACTAGCAGAATAACTGCCTCTTGAGCAGCACAAAACAACAAAGTTCATTTGTAGGAGAAGTATAACCTTTAAAAAAGTCATAAAATAATTAGTATCAGTGGTACTGAGTATATTTACAGGAAAATGCTGTACACTATGTATGTGTATTACAGCATGGGGATTTCCATCAACTAAACTTCAGAATATAAATATCACTCAAAACACAGTCCTTATAAGGGTTTTAGATAAACAAACACTAAATGAGTAAACTATTCTATGTCAAATTAATATGTCCAAATATTAACTGAATATGTTAATCAGAACAATTTGGAAACAACAGTATGGAATCCAACAGGGGATGGCAATATCTTAGCCATCTAAATATGAATCTGGAATCTTTCTACTCCTCAAATAGTAGTGAAGTTGCATGGGATACATGCAAATGACCCTTTAAGGACATAAAAGTGTTCCAACTATACGGCTTCTGAATGTCCGTGATGTTTCACTCTACTATTTAAGTCTTTACATGTGCATTGAGGCCAATAAAGCCAAGCCCACACTAGCTGTAGACATGTTATGTTTGCCCTTTTTTGAACTTAACAGCAGAGTACAAGCGGACTGTCTGGCTATACTTTGGATACACAGAGCTTAAGACAAATTCTAGTTTCCACAAACATTATGGTGCCTTCAAAATATGCTTATGGACACTGGGCTTTTGCATATTCCCATGAGACACCACTACAGGAGATTGAAGATATTGCACCATGAAGACTGTAACTTAACTTACTCTTTCTTAGAATTTTATTTTAAGAAGAAAATTTGTTGCTGCTCTGCATTGGCATTTTCAGTACACACTTCATATGCAAATTTTGGGAGAGTCTGGAAGTTTATTCATCAGGCTGGAAATTACTTTTGGAATTGTTTCCTAAATGTAAGCCAACATACAGAAACTTAAGAACTTACTTTAAGGGATCATGCAAGCCGTAAATGAAGTGCTGACATCAATAACAGACTTCTTTTACGATTTGTGTGTTGCAAACTGCAGACTTGCAGGTATCATATTGGATAAAATATCTGTGCTGTTTTACTTTCTTGTTTGTTATGCTAAAGTGAAACCATCTGAATCTGAATCAAGTAAAAGCCTGTGTTGTTTTATTTAACTTACTTACATGCTGAAGTCAAACAGTTGGGTTTTTCCTGTCTGACAAAACTATTTTGTTTGTTTGGGACTGAACAAAACTGCACTAAATTGTTTAAAGTGCATTGATTTATGTCTTACCTCTAGTAACTGGATAGAGAAAGTTGTAATACATGGCAGAGACGCTGTGGACTAGCTAAGGAATATGTTCTAGGCCAGTGAACTCTAAAAATGTGTTACAAGGACTACTATCTACTGAAACTGAAATGAACTATGACAGATGGAAAGATATGAAACTTTATGTTATCTCTGTTTCTTACAGACTTTTGAAGGAGAATCATTGCCTTGCCAAAAAAGCCACAAAGGATCCACTTCTGTATGATCTTCTACATGTCCACAAAACAATCACTTTAAACACCTGCTCGAAGGAACTAAATGTCCAGTGCAGCATAAACAGAACCTACTGGTGAGACACATATATCTCTCTCAAAGAATCAGTCTTTTATAAAGTAGGCTTCTCTTAAATGTAAAGCAAAGTAGCTCTCTGACCCTTTTCAAATGCAGCCTGGAAGAACTGATGAGAAAGTGTAAATTCACCCCTAGCATGCCCCTTTCAAACCCTCACTGAAAGAGGGAAGAAATTAGGCAGTAATTAGTTCATGTCGTAGGGTACTGAGAAAATAGGATCTTGAGGCTAGGCTACAAATCATATAGCTGATGAAAGGCTGAGTATGAACCTATGCACCTATGAAGAAGACAGTAGAAGTCTTGCTTCTGAGCACTGGAGCTTTGCAACAGAGCACTTCACTAAATATGCTGTTCAACAAAGAGAATAATGAAAAAAAGTGAAGAAGATTAACTGAAATATACAAGCCCTGCTTGATTATCTTCAGAGGTCCAGCAGAAAAAGTTTTTTTTTTTTTTTTCCACAGGAGGTATGAAAGAGCAGCAAAAGGCCATTCAGAACCTGAATTCCTAGCCCCAGCTGACAGCTGTAAACACACTCAGGGTGGGTCCCATCCTGGAATGCAGGTGATAATATCCAGCCACGTCTTATAGATAGTAAACCTCTCTTATGATGTTAATGCCTACTTGCTAGACTTCAAGAGAAGTGCTGAATGGAGAATGATGGGTGACAAGTAAGTGGACTAGACTAATACCTGCATATTTATGTGGTACTTCCAAAAACATACTGTGATTTGAAACTGGCACAGGCCATTGATTGCAAAAAAAAATTAAGGTAGGATACTTGTCCAATCAGGGGTCACACACACTCTATCAGTAAGTGCCCAAATATTACATATATGGATGTAAATCCTGAATAGACCAGCTCTTTCCTCAATGTTTGACCTAGTTCACCTGGGAAGCAAATAGCTGAAAGCAAAAGAAAACCTATCATTCCAAATTTTGGAAATGTTGATGTAACATTTCTTAAGGATTATTCCCTCATGTATCCACACCCAGAAAACTAGGGAAGTCCTATGTTTGTAGATAGTTTGGCAGACTTGATTGAGAAGTACATTGTAACAAATAAGTTACCCCATATCTCAAAGGAACTTCCACGAAAATGGTTAAACTGATCAGACCATTATGAAAGGTAAGGTAAAGAAAAAAAACATTTATTTTTCTTGAGCCATAGACAGAATCTCAGGTCATCCCTAAGTGGGAAAGATACAAAAAAAAATTTAGAGAAAATCAATTGTTTCAAATGTTCTGAACTAAGATACACAGTTAAGAAATAGTCAATAAATACAGAGTCTGTGCAGTCTGATGCAAGTGCTGGGTGGGAAACACATTCCAGGTTTCCATCTGAGGCTGAAGCATCTAGTAGGGAGACATATGGTTACAGACGAGGCAAGGTCAGCTACTGATAGCAATGGTTAATCAACTGATGTTTGAATACTGTCAGCTATGAAGCTCTTTGGTCAGATGCCCATGTTGTTCATTTCAGAAAATTCATTTATACATCTTATGCATGTTGTAAAAATCATATACACATCTTGTGTGTATCATGGAAATCATATTCACGTCATGAAACATGGTAAATGAAAACATAAACATATTTCTTATTAAAAGAATTTCAACAAAATGTTGTTGTGCCCTTAAAAACACCTATTTGTTGATCAGATAAGTGCACTGAACAGACAGTTACTTTTCAGAAACAATCTGAAAGTAATGTCTGGTAAATGACTTACTCAAGGTCACACAGTAGGCAAATAAGGACCAAGGGAATCAAACCCTGTACCAGAAGAAACACAATTTACAGCCTTAACTCTGTGTGCCAACTGTCAGAATCATTACTAATATCCTTATCTTCAAAAGAAGAAAGGAATCAAATCAGTTTTATTCAACTAATTAATCCTTTTATTAGTGTCACTATAAAAAAGCTGCGGCGGTGCAGTGGTAGCATTTTCGTCTCACAGCAAGAGGTTCTCCCGTTCGATTCTCGGCTGGAGTACCTTCTGTGTGCAGTCTGCATGTCTTCCCCATGGTCGAGTGGCATTCAAAAGACATGAGTGAATGGGCGTACCTTTGTTGAAGGTTGGGTGTCGAGCTGGCACCTCGGCACCGTAAAAATCTACTGCCAATCATTAGCGGACTGGAGTTCCGCTGTAGCAACCCTTAACCGGGAAAAGCAGAAAGAAGTATTAGTGTCACTATGAATAAAACTCCCTCACTAAAAGTCTTTCATATTTCATAAGTAATTATCCCCCCGATGCCTAGACAAATATCTTTCATGCTGTCATGCATCACATTCAACTCTGCAAGTAGTCCTGATATTTTTCACTTCTTCTTCTTCTTCTTCTTTCGGCTTTTTCCCGGTTAGGGGTCACCACAGCGGATCACCTTGTCCGCACATTGATTGGCAGTGGAGTTTTACAGTGTCGAGTTGCCAGCCCGGCGCCCAACCTTCCACAGAAGGCACACTCACACACACACCTAGGGCCAATTTAGAGTGTCCAATCCACCTACAGCATGTCTTTGGGATGTGGGAGGAAACCGGAGCACCCGGAGGAAACCCACGCGACCACAGGGAGGACATGCAGACTCTGCACAGAAGGCACCCCAGCCGAGGATCGAACCGGAGAACCTCTTGCTGTGAGGCGGCAATGCTAACCACTGCACCACCGTGGCCGCCCAGTCCTGATATTTTTCACTAATGATTTTCAATTTATTTTACATTATTTTCCTAACCATTTGCAACTAGGTTACCCTTTCTCCCTTTGTCCCTAATTAATCAATTAACTAATCGATTAATTAGTCCTATTTTACTTATATTTTCCTCAAAAAGATTTGAGAATTAGTAATAATACATAAACTACACTCATTTATAATCTATATACTGGAATTGATTCTGTTAGAGTTTGACATTTAGAAAAAAAAAATCAATCATGGCACTAGAACAGAAGGGTAACAACAGAAAGTCATATGGAACTACGGATAATTTGTTGTTAAATAAAGACATAATGGGGAATTATAAAAAGGGGAAGAATCCAATTAGGGCATGTAGAGATTACAAAAAAGCATCTGACAGCATCCCACATTCATGGATAAACGAGTGTTTACAGATATATAAGTTAAACCTATATTGATCAGTTACATTACAGTGACCATCAAAGAGTGGCAAACCACTTTGCAGCTAAGCCATGATAAAGAACACATTATTATTCCAGGGATAAAAATTCAAAGGTGGGATATGCCAGGGTGACTCTGTCTGCTGCTCTTTTTTCTTGCCCTTAACCCATTAAGCTGTCTACTAATCTGATTAGTTCATGGTTACAATTTGGCTCCCAGAAAACAACAAAGTGTAAAGACTTCTTATCTTCTTTTTGAGGATGATTTAAAATTGTATAATTCATCAGATGAGGAGCTGAAAGTACAACTACAAGTGGTCAGAACTTTCTCAGATGACATAAGAATGCCATTTGGTCTTGATAAATGTGCCAAAGCAATGTTTAAAGCAGGAAAGCTGTAGCACCAAGAAAATATCAGTTTGGGACAGGAATGTGATATAAAGGAACTTCAGCAGAAGAGAATAAATATCTGGGAAATGAAGAATCACCAATAAAACATGAGCAAATGGGAACAAAACTCAATAAGGAATATTTTAGAAGATTAAAATTAATACACAAAACAGCTCTGAAAACAAAGTCCAAACTATAAACCAGTTTGCTCTTCCTGTTATAACTTACAGTTTTGGGGTGACTGACAGTCCCCAAAAGGTACAGGATGAGCTGGACAGGAAAACATGAAAAATGCTTCACGCATATCAAATGATATATAAAAATTAGTGTATACCAAGATTGTATATTCCTCTTTCTGAAGGAGGTATGGGCCTTGAAACTGATTACATGTATAGATCTGTAATCATAGGACGGCATAAACATCTGCTGACCTCACCAGATCCAAGCATAGTGAAAATTTTAAAACATGAGGTGAACAAGTCTAAGATGACTTCCCTGCTTAGTTTAGTAGAATCATACTGGTGTCAAGCGGGAATGGAAATCAAACCAAACGTAGACTAAAATGAGGCAGCAACTAAATGTGACAAAAAAGAAAGGATATAAGGAGAAGGATCAGAAGAGAAGGCAAGAAATGTGTAAAAGGCATAATATGGTTGCAAGTATAGAAAACTCCTGAAACAACCTCATGTCAATCAGGATATGAAACAGGAATAGTTATGGAGAGGTAAATTTAAACTAAAAGATGAAAGGTTAGTATTGGCTGCACGGTATAGTAGACTATGTACACATTGATGTACAAAGTTCGCTGAACATGTGAGAAAAAACAGAGAAATACAGGTTCTATAAAACAGAACTGGAAACAGTCGCACATTTTGCTGCTGGGTCTGATACACTAATGGCAGAGGGCCTATATACTGAAAGCCAAAATAATGTGGCAAGACTGTTGCTCTGGAGATTGTGCAAACATTACAATACTGAAGTAGCTGAGAAGCATTAGAAACTTAAGCCATAAAGCATTCAAAGTGAAAGTCAAAGTAAACGTTATTGTCATTTGAGTTACAAACCCTTAGATATAGGTTCATACTAGGCTAACTGCCCTTGTGAGCCATTTTAAGCCTAGCCAATTATCCCTTTTGAGACTCAAACCCTGCACCTTGTGTTTGCAAGGCAAACACCTTAACCATTAGGCCACCCTCCCAAACCTTAAAAGGTTGCTTCTCCCCAGGGAGACACACAAACACAGTTGGCAAGTGCAGGATTCAAACCCCTCCCTAACTACATTATGATACTCCAGCAGTACGCATTTACACAACATGCTATACACGTTTCGAACTACACACTTGTAGCCTAAATTAAATTTTGTGCATCAGCTCAATTCTTGAGATTACAAAGGAAAGTTAAAGAACACATACAAGTAAAGGAATAAACATAACTAACAAATACAATACTACTCCCAATACATTCAAGAAAGAGCAGAGACAATTATCAGCACTCATATATGAAAAGAATACCCTTCCCTGAATTAAATTAACTACCCTATTTAAAGTAAAACAAAACAACTTTTGATATGCCTAAGTTATTTGTCTAATATTGCACTTGACTGAGTTAAATAATACTGACTATGGATGTAATAAATAAATATTGCACTGACTTGGAATATATGTAAGTATATATTGTACAAATAAATAAAAATTGACTTATTATGTGCCCAGACCTCTGTGACTAGTGCCCAAGTTAAGAAGTCTAGTCACTGTGGGGTAGAAACTGCTACTGAATCTTGCAGTCCTGCAGTGGATGCTGCGATATGATATATCTATAGGATATCCCTCGCTCTCTCTCTCTCTCTCTCTCTCTATATATATATATATATATATATATATATATATATCTATATCTATATATCTATATGATATGATATCTCTATGATATCATAGAGAATTATGTAGTTTATATCACATGGGATCACCCGTTACCAACAGTTCAAAAAATATATGTGAGGCAACCAGATGTAGTCCATGAAAAGAAGACAAAGGCAGCATTGATCACTGAAATTGCTACATTCAGTAGTTATGTGTCTTAAGCACAGAGAGACACAAAGTTATAAAATACCATATTTGTATACAGAAATGAGGGCTATATGGAAGAAGGATACCCAGATAGTTCCAATTGTAGCAGAAGCAATGTGTCTTATAAAAAAGAATTTACAATTGTATTTACATATGCTACCGATACATGGAACACCATATGAATTACAGGAGTCAGTTCTGGGCATATTACAGGAGCAGCAAAGAGCACTTTTGGCTAAAATCAAAGACTGAAAGAATACTAATTTCATAAACTTTAATCATACTTTGACTTAGGAATGGGATCCATTCCCATCATAGTATTAGAAACCCAAAGGACTTGGAGAAATTAAACCAGGGGAAAATCTAAACATGAAGACTGCCTTTTGAATGTTACCTTATCGACTTTCCAGTAATTTCAGGAAAAATACTTATTAGTGAAAATTCACACAAATGCATGTGTGTATGATGATCTGGATACAGATACAACATATTAGTTACCATTAGTTTGAATCAATTGCCAAGTTTTGTTGGTTACCACTCTCTACATGAATGAACGTTTTCATATATTTATCTACAATTTTACCAATGTTGTGCAAAACTCATATAAATTTTATCACACAAACCTTGGAACAAGTATGAAAACACTGATTGTAGTTTCCTGAACAAAATAAATACTTTTACTGAAACTTGCTATACACTCACAAATACTCAATTTCTTATAAGTCGGAAAAGCAGTCACTGGTTAGCCAAGAATCAAATACTGAATATTATGATTTATATAATATGAATATTTCACTTGGTTTTTATTATAAACACAAAAAACTTTGCAGCATTAAGCATTTCTATTTAGTAGATTATCCTTATTTGCCTGCTTAGATCCTAATTCTAGCTAGTAAAACAACAGATTTTTCCCCCTGTTATAACCATTTGTTTTTCTCGGTTATCAGTGATTTGTTTAACTGTGGCTAAAATTTAGAACAGTTATGAATTTCCTTACCTTTTATCTGCATCACGTGTTAAACCATGATTGCTTTTCACTCCGCCCAGAAACCAGTGAAGTATTTCCTATGGTCAATATATAATTATTTTCAGGAGACATGCCTATCTTGTCTTTACATCTCCAACCTTTGAAAGCATCTCAGAAATGACTGTTTTAATCCCATGCATTTGTATGAACAAACATATCCCTTTTGTAATACTAATTCATTCATTAACTTAACTGCTGATTTCAGTTTATCTAGGATGTTTACCTTGTGGCAATAGGAAAGAATGTGAATTCAGCCAAAACAACTTTTGCCAAAGAATTTACACTTGCACATATTTCCCCTTTGAAAATAATGGTATTTTAAACAATTTGGTCTGTCACTACATTAAGTGGAGTAATACAACATTCTGGTGTTTCAAAGCCACAAATCATCCTCTGTGTAATTGGGTATTCTGCTAGACTATCAATGTTAAGCATGTAACCCACTTGTTGGTTATTTTTCCTATCAACAAATTCAGTATCTAAAAATCCCATTTTACCAAAAAATATGAATAATCTCTGTTTTGCCCTTTTTTTGGGAAATGCAACAGCTAAAAATGTATTTTGTAATATCCAAATCGCCCATTTAGACATGCAAATTACCTCTTTTTTCCAAATTGCATTTTTCAGAACAGACAAATAATTTTGATGTACTTTTTAATATTTATAAACTCTACATTTTACATACTGCAAATGTTTATCAGCAAATTACATTTAAATATGCCCTAATTTCTGTTAGCAGTGACTCGGCAGTTATGTGTGTATGTGCTTTTTTTTGCAAATAAATTCTGTGATTCATTGAAAAGCATTAACCTGCAAAACTAACTCACATTTTCTTTATGAAGTATTTAACATTAAAAGTGCTATATGAAACAAAACTTAAAGATACTTGCATAAACCTTAGGTAGTCTTTTCCAATATATAAGGGTGGGGTCTACTCACACAGAAATATCTTACTACAGTCTGTGTATGTCCATGTATGTGCATGTGTGCGTGTGTGTATGTGTATGTGTGTATATACACACATCCCTGGGTGTGCTTACCTTTTAAATATCCTTCAAAAGAATGCCTGTTAAAAATATTAGAACTCATTAGCTTTTATGCAACACGCATTTTGTCCTAGTATTGGATCTTCACAGTAAAATACCTTTTAAACAGCAACTAAAATCTTTTTTGTGTTAAAATGGTATGTTAATGTAAGAAATGTTTACAAATCATGTAAATATGCTCATGTACAAGTGTTTTTACCCTGCAATTATAAGTGTACATAATGTGTAACCTAAATACTGAGCTTTTCTCCCCAGGTCTCCATTGAAAATGGATTTTATACAGACTTTCTGGATAAACAAAGACAAATAAATAAATAAAATCAAAGTCACTTTCAGTGCAAAGCTTTCTTCTTTTCTTCTCTTCTCATAGGTTCATGGGTAATTACTAAGCTATTGGCCATAGGGCCTATATAAGCCTAGCCAAAAAGGTACCCTGGCTTTCGCCACCCAAGACAATTATTTTCCTGTGCCCGTCGAGCAGTGCCACAGAAGTAACCCCGGGGTGAATTTCCTATTTCCCATCCAATCATCAAGATTTTTCTGGAAGAGTGCTAATGAGGAACTCTGTTTGACATAGATAGGTAATCTGTTCCAGAGTATGGGAAGTCTCTGGAACAGCAGTCTATCCCTCCCGCATGTCCTGTTTATTGTGGTGACAAGGTTTAGGTCCCTACAGCGTGTAGCTTGGCGGGATTGGGATTTCTTTAAGTGGAGCATGTCGAACAGCTCTAGGTTTGACATAGCTTTGTATGTTAGGCAGAGATCGCCTCTGAGTAGGCGATATGCGACGAAGTAAAACTGGAGCTTTTTGAGATGGTCTGCATAGGGCATCTGATTGAGGCCAGTAATCCTCTTTGTGAGGTATTTCTGTGACCTTTCCAGTTGTTGTAGATGTCTTGTGAGGTACATACCAAAAGGGGCATTGTACTCTATAATGGGTCTAATGAGTGATGAGTAGAGGGGAACAGTTACCTCTTTTTTTCTGAATGAGAAACCTTTTGTGTTGAGGTGTGCCACACAGAAGGATTTCCTGACCACTATGGCAATGTGATTATCAAAGGAGAAACTACTGTCCACCTGTGTCCCAAGGTCTCATATCACACTTTTGGTGTTAAGTAGACTACCACTTATGTGGTAGTTCATGGGTACAGAGGTTTTACCAAAGGGGATGACAATGCACGTTTGGCATTGAGCTTCAGGCCATGGCTTTGACACCAGGCATCTGTCTCAGTGAGGCCCTTTTGTAGGATGTCCACATCTATAGGAGTTTCGATTATGGCTCCTAGTTTGCAGTCATCTGCAAACTTCATTAGCCAAAGACCTTCTATGTTAGCCTGTACTTCAGAGAAGTAGATACCAAACAGGAGAGGACCTAGGACTGAACCCTGTGGTATTCCACTTGTCACTGGTCTGAAGTCGGATTTGGAGTATGATACTTTCACAGTGTGGGTTCTGTCCGTGAGCCAGTTGGCAATCCATCTTGTGACATAGGGATTTATACCTAGTTTAGTGTGTTTATCTATAATTCCAGAGTAGGGGATGGTATCGAAAGCCTTGTCAAAATCTAGATAGGCTGTGTGAACCAACTTACCCTCATCTACGGCTTTAGTGATTGCTTCAAAGAAGTCTATCAAGTTTAGGAGACACAATCTGCCTTTTACAAACCTGAACTGAGTGGGGTCCAGAATTTGGAGATTACCAATGTCTTTGTTTATGAGTTCCATGATGATATGTTCCATGGCCTTGCAGACCAAACTCGTCAGGCTAATAGGGTGGTAGTTCCCAGGGTCCATCATGGCTCCCCCTTTGTGGAGTGGGATAACCATCATGGTGCACCATGCAGTGGGCACAAATCCTGAGGTGAGGCTATGATTGAACATGGTACTTAGGTGGGTTGCCAGTTCATTCTGTAGTTCATGTAAACTGCAGCCTGGGATACTGTCAGGTCCCATGGATGCTGTGTTCTTGGCTTTGGAGAGTTTGTTTTTTATCTGTGCAACCATGAGGAACTTTGCATTCTTCCGGTATAGAGATGGGCCCTCTAGGGGGTGAGGGGGGTAAAGCACTGAACCTGCCAGGATGTTGGCAATATCAGTTGGTTCTGTATATTTAGTGCCATTGTGCTATAACTCAGAGCAGGTCTGAGTGGTGCCATTGAGATTCTTGACATAGCTATAGAATGCTTTGTGGTTGCCTTTAGAGTCAGTGGCAATTTTATTTTCGTAACTAACATCGGAGGATTTTATGAGTGATTTCAGCTTCTTACTGAGGCTGACCAGGGAGTTCCTACAGTCATGGGATTTTACTTTTTTTTGAAACAGTTTCTTTCTTCTGTTGCAGAGTTTGTTTATGGCAGAGAACCACCAGATTGGCTTCCTTTTTTTGGAGGATAGCATCTTGGTTCTGTTAAAGAGAGCACGATCCATGCACTCGTGAAAGTGCTTATAAAGTGCATTTGTGTAGGATTCAGCAGTCGTACCTCTATTGTCTATCTGCATGGGTGTCATGAAGTTTGCCACTTCTGTCTTAAGAAGTATGAAGTTGGCTTATTGAAGTTTTTTATGGTAGTTTCCCTAATGGGGGTGGGGGCAGATGTGGATGTCTAGGGTGATTAGCTTGTAGTTGGATCTGACCAACAAAGAATTGACCTCTGGTGTGGAACACTGGTCACCCATGTTGATAATGACCAGGTCTAGGATATTGCTGCCCCTAGTGGGGTGTGAATAAGTTGATCCAAGGCATTGGAATTAATTCCAGAAAATGTTAAGCAAAGGAGTTGGTACATGAGTAGTTCTCCCAGTTAATGGTGGGGTAGTTGAAATCGCCCATTATTAAGGTGTTGGGTTGTACTCTAATATTTTCCAGTGTATCAAGAAAAGAGGAGTGGGAATCCTGGGGCATGGTGGGGGGTCTGTAACAAGCTACAATTTGGATTGCGGTCTTGCCCAGAGTTAGTTGCGCTTGGATAATCTCGTATGCATTATGCTGTGCAACTAGCCTGGAGGTGTGGATATCCTTAATGAATATGGACATGCCTCCACCTTTAGTGCTTCAGTCTAGGTTAGGCGTGGTATGAATTATAGCCTGGTAATGCAGGGGTTCTCTCTGGAGTTTTGAACCAGGTCTCTGTCACTGCACAGATGTCGATGTTCTCCATTTTAAGGAGTGCCTCGAGTGAGTGCATTTTGAGGTTTAGACTTCTAGCACTGAGTAACATTACCCTCAGATTTTGCTTGCTTGTACCTGTTACGGTGATGAATTTGTCATTTGAACCTTCTCTTCTCTCTTTTTCTCTCTTCCTTTAGAATGCAGCCACTCTCTGGGTAGCATGTGTATCTCTGTGCCTGCATTTTGCAACACACTTTCTCTGTCTGGAGCTTTATGATTTATGGCTGAAAATTAGTGGAACAGTCTCTTTACATTTTTGCAAAAGTCTTTTGTGTCTGTTCAGAGCATTTAGGATTGATGGCACACAGTCCAACTCTTGACACAGTTTAGTTTTAATTTATTTGAGAGTAGAAGCTCTGAAGAACATTGCCAGGCAGAATACTGTTTATTTTAATTTACAACCTACTTTCATCCATCTTCCTTGGGCAACTTAAAACAATGAGGATCATGTGACAGACTCTCATATGCTCTACTGCTGAGATCCTTTAAACCAGTTCATGACTAAACTTTATACTGCAAATAAGTAAAACTCTGAAACTCTCCTTTTGCCATAATAGCTGCAATCGCAAAAAGTGTTGTCTTTAAATGCCAGCTCCTGAGTATCCTGAGAATTTACATTCATCAGTGTGTGTATACCTTATTAATTCATGTCTGTACAACAGTTAAAAATTACTTCATATATCTTTTCTCTCATAGCTCCTGCTGCTTGGCTGAGATCATTTTGCTGTTTACTGTAGTAGACCATACAGCATGTCATTAATGCTCTCTAGGATCAAAAAGCATTAATGTATTAGCTTTTATGACAAAGAGAAATTCCCATTAAGAACTTAGACTCACTGTTATGCACCTAATAATGAAATACTGACATTGGTACCCATACTGCAATTCTGTTTTTTCATGATGCATTTTTTTGTGAGTTGATATCCTGTCCTAATCTTTCTCTGCCTTACATTCACTGAAGATGCTTCTGCATGTATTCATTTTGACTAGTTCAAAGAGCTGGGATCCCATTTTTCCTTTCTGTCTTTGCCACTGCTTCCTCTCCCCCTTTATCTATATTTTTAGACAGGTAGATAAGATAATATGCTAGGTTATTTTAGAACAGCAGGCTGAGCATGTCACTGTTAAGTGTGTTCCTCTTCTTCTCACCAGCTGTCATTAGTATAAAACCACTAAGACACTGAAAGACATTCAGGCAAAAACATATTTATTGTCTGAATTGATAGGCAGCAAATTTAAGTAGTCTAATTAACATGCCTAGACAAGTACATACATACATACTAACAACATGTAAGACTTGCAGAAACTAAATACATTTACAAGAGTATTCTGGAACATTCTTTTCAATCATAGACTACAGTCTAGATTGAAAGTAGAAACATGCAATTATTATTTAGCGATAGTTGATCTGCATACTTCTGACATACTCTGTACTTTCTCATCACTTCATTTGCAAAGTTACACAAACAAGCTGAACCTGTCATGTAAAAAGTGAACAGACCAAGGCCTTTAATTTGTTTCAGAACAAAGCAGCACTATAAGGCTTATCTAGCTTGCATTACAGAATTCGCTGTAACCATTTTTTGGTTAAAATACAAAAATCCATTTTGACAGTTGCAATGTCTGAAGTAATTCTACTAGAGAAAATGCTTTTTGACACTTATATTTTTTATATATTTTAATATAGATGTTTTTGATATTTTAATATAGGTGGAAGAGACCGGATGTTGAAATCTCATTGAGTGACCAGCTTTCTATTGAAACATGTTGTTTTAATTCAGGAAGAAAATACTTTATGTGGGACAGGGCAAAATATGACTAATATCAGGAGTGTTCTGCAAAAGTATGGACAGCTTTGTCTTCATGATCAGTCCACAACTAACTGTAAGTAAATCATGTGATAACCATACTCAATAGTGGGTTGTTGCTTAATTATATGTGAGCATTAGGATAGAGAAAACTATCTAACTACCAAGGGAGTGTTCAGTATCCCTATGTATACTAAGCCACTGCTGGGGTAATATCTAAAGGCTTTCTCCGGTTCCTTGATTTATAGGCATACGTGAAAGAACAGTCACTAAGGTTCACAGAGGGTAGGAAAAATGTTGAGGTAAGTCAAGATGACAATAAAATATACTACTTGTTATAGAAATGGTAGAAATCCAGCAGAACCTAGGTCTGATGAAAATGGCAGAAATAAAGAACTGGTTGATTTAAGTATTAATCATGTTAATTTTAAGGCAGTTAGCAGGCTTGTAGCTAAGAATCATTATAACAAGCAAAGAGAAGTAGAAAAAGCAAACAATAATGTCAGACAGCTAGCCAGAAGGACACCTGAACAGCTTATTGAAACACAGGAGAAGCAAAGTTTTTTAAAGGTTAGGCAGTCCCCAAGCAGAGGAGTTCAATCTGAGAGTGTAGGTAACCGAGAACTTTTCATAATATCAAAGAAAGGAAATAAGAGACTTCATATTAAAGAACAAGGATGTTGTCTCTATCTTCTCAAAAGGAATTAACTGTGTTGAACATACACAATATGCTGTGGCTCACATGAATAAGGTATTAATTAACACTGAAGATGGGAGTCCCATTTGTCCAGAGTTCAATCAGTTTTGGATTTTATAAGAGAAGCTAGCTTGAAATGACCTACTTTCAGATCATTCATTAACTTGGGTTTGAGGTGGTAGAAGGAAAGTGTATCAGAGCATAAAAGTTGCTTTATTAGATGTTGCCTTAAAAGTGGGTTCTGGCTCCTTTAAAAAAAGTGATTTAGAGCTATATCAGCTCAAGAAGAGGTGTCAATAGTGTTCTGAATGGTAGTTAAAGGAAAAAAATCTCAAATAGAAGTTAGCAGTAAGTAACTGTTGGCTTCCTAAGCTGTGTGCTGGAGACATTATGAAAGTAGTGTACCTTATGAATGTTTTGTGAAAAGTAAAAGAAAATGGGTCTGCATTGGAATGTTTAGTATGTACTTCATATACAAGTTTCTTGAATGTCTGAAGTTTTTTAATCAGGCTACAAATCACTTCCAGGATTGTTTTCTGGCTGTAAGGTACAATGCTGAAACATATGACTTTGCTTTAAAGGACTCTATAAGCACTGAATCAAATGCTAGGGACAATAAGAGACTGTAATATTTTCTTTCCTGGTTTGTGTATGTTGAAAACTGTAGACTTGTAGGTATTTTATCAGATAAAAATATATGCTGATTGGTTTTTCTGCCTGTTATACTGAAAAGAAGCAGTTAAGACCAGAATAAAGTAAATACTTATGCTATACTCTTCACTGCTAAAGTGAAGCAATTTGATTTTGAATTATGTAAAAATATGCTGTGCTTTATTTTCTATGTTTACTAGCTGAAATAAAGTTGTCTGAGCTTGAATCAAGTAAAAGCCTGTGGTGTTTTATTTAATACATTCATATGATGAAATGAAGCAGTTTGATGTTTTCTGTTTGGCAAGTCTATTTTGTTTGGCTGAGAATGAATAAAATTGCAGCACTCTGTTTAAAGTACATGGGCTTGTGTTGTTTTACTTACAGTGACTGGATATAGAAAGTTAAGGTCATCAGTAGCACTTTTGAGAAGAAACACATGCCATGATAGCATTAAGTTTAATGTGAGAGCAAAATTAAGACCAGCCATAAAGAAATCATTCTTCTTCGACTTTATAAATGGAAACCACGATGCAACAAATAACATACTTATTAAAACTGCCTGAATATTATACTCAGTGTCTCAAGTAAGTCTGCTCAGGATGCTGTCGGTGAATTCTAAGTCATTATTAACTTCTGCATTCAACAGTATATACTAGTAAAACACAAATATACAGACAATTAAAAAAATATATTAAATGATATACGGAACCTACTGTTCTTAGTCATTGAATAGTATAGATCTGTTAAGAAGAGATCTTGCTTTTTGAATAGTGTAGCACTCATTGAAGAGCTAACGGCAAAGCTTGATAAATGATATCAGTACTTGCTGCTTATCCTGACTTTGCAAAGGCTTCAGACACTATTCCATAACAGGGAATGAATTAGAAATACTAAATATGTCCATACATAATTAAATAGATAAAACGTGAGATAAGCAGCAAAACACAAGTCATGATGAGGAGTTAGCTGTCTCTCTCCTATTTAGGTTTAACAGTTCTGTCCTACAGGGCTTTTTGGGGCCACTTCTTTTTGGAGTATTCTTCTTAGCTATAAATGTAGTAAATGGGCTACAGAAAATATGTTGATGACTGCAAACTGGTAAATACTATTATAAAAGATACCAATGTTTTCCAATATGGCCAGAATCAAGTGCATTAGTATTAATCTCACCTTTATTGTCAGCAAATGTAGCATTATATGATTTGGCAAAAAAAAAAATATGGATTACAAGCTACAATAGACAATGGAAAAAAAACAATTTATGATCATTATTTATCTACCAACTTTAGAAGGACATATTGTTAGCTCATATAATTATAAGGAGCATGTCTTGCCACTGCAGGGAGATCATTGTACCATTTATACCTAAATGATCCAACCCAGGATTGAAAAAAATGCTAACTTTTGTAGCTTTCAAACAAACCACTTGAAAGGCATTAAGTCCTTACTACAAAAATCATATGCTTAGAAAAGTTATATAAGGAAAGTTAGTGGAGAAATATAGAAGTTCAGGAAGATAACAAAAAGGAAGAAGGAATGCAGGATGAAGTGGAAGAAATGATGGACAAGACTAAGAAGGAATTGTGGCTGGATAACAAAAATGCTATGAGAGGAGTAGTGTAGCTAGGGTGAGGCAGACAATTTGGCTCTACAAGACAACTCTTAACAGGAATTCAACAAATTATACAGGAATGGAATGCAAAACTGAAGGTAAATGGAAAGGAACTGAGCATAGACAAGACAGTGGTCATTTCAGCAAATGGAGGATAAGAAGAAGTTGAAAATGAAACAGAAGGGAAAATAGTGGAACAGGTTAACAGTTTCAAGTAGCTGGAAAATATATTTGAGAAGGGAAGTCTGAATGAAGAGGTCAAATGTAGAATCAGAGGTGAAGCAGCCAAATGACAAAAAGTGTCAAGGGGTAGTGCATGACAAAAGAATGAGAAAGGAGCTGAAAAGTAAGGCATACAAAACAGTGGTGTGACCTGTGTGTCCTTATGGCACAAAAATCTAGACAGTGAACCAGCATAACTGAGGAAGCTACAGGTGATGAAGATGAAATGGCTGAGTTTGGTAGTAGGGTAGCACAATATGGGACAAATGAAGAAATGAGAAGCCAATATAGATGTTACCAAGGAGACGTCTTGAGATGACGGCTGGCTGAGCAACATGTTAATTAGAAATGTCAGTCTGAAAACTTAGAATTCACAAAAAATAAGCTAATAAAAGTTGAGGATTTTGGACTAATTTAGTTACTGGCCAGTGAGTAGAATGTTTGGATCAATAAGGAATAAATATGGAAACTGTAAGGGAAATTCACTGAAAAAGTAAATACTTGGGTTGAAAATGACCTTATGGCCAATTATGAGGCAAACAAATTAATATGTGCAGTGCAGTAGATGGTTTCTAGCAACCTAGAAGAAAAATTAAAACAAATGCATTAAGACATTTTAAAATAAGTGTTACATTAGAAGAATGCATAAAATAATCAAATGATAAAAGGTTGGAGAAAATAGAAAGAATGTTGACTAAACATTCAGATGAACTGATTGATTTGCAGAAGTGAGATTAATATAAAGGAAAGAATGACAGAAACCGAGTCTTTTCTGGAGGTACTGTTTCAAAAAAATAGAATTTGAAGATATAGAATGGAGAAAAATATATGATTCTTTTTCCATCCCACATAAATTGGAGGCAGCAGATTGTAACAGTTTATGTAGACATAAATAAGTAAAGGGACTGGTTTCCATATCAAAAATTATTACTTGACAGAATGTATTGTGTAAATGCCCCAAATCTTGCCATTAGAAAACAGTGGATATCTATTGTGGTGAAGATGCAAATGAATTAACAAAAGGAAATAATTCTGAGTAAAAAATGTAAGAAGGGAAAGTTGCTGAAAGTTGGTGACACCAGAGTTTTCATGAAGAATGGCTATTCATCAAGTAAAATAAATAAATTCATCCCAGCAATAGTTGCTGTCATCAGGCTGAAATGAGATTCGAGTTGTTATACCCAGCAGTTTTCAGAGTGCTTTTTCTTTGTGGGTCAAAGACTGACATGGAAGCAGACCAGGTGGTGGAGGAAATAAAAAAAAAAAAAGATTGGTCAACAGAAAACAAATCGTGACGCTGAGGGAGATTCGGGTTCCCAGTCTTCCACTGGTAAAGGGAGCAAGGGAATGACTATGTCAGTGAAGTTGTTCCCACAGTTTCAAAGAAAAAAATGGTATGAAAAACAGCAAGAAGTCCAGGAACTGACCTGAGTAATAAAGAGATGCTTGGATTTGCACTAGCTGTTGACAATGAGTGAAGGTAAAGATCAGAAGAAAGTGGAATATAAAGTGAACGTAAAAAAAAATAAAAAAAAAAAACATAAGCAGGATTTTTATTAATTTTATTATGCACAGGATAGGCGGGTACAAAATGTAAAGTTTTTTCTTCCATACATATGTAAATGGACTTCATCAGAATCAAACAACAACACAGTACTACTCATTCCTTATAAAACCAATGACATCACAATTAATCAATAAAATCATTAAGAACACAGTACCACCTATTTATTTATTTGCCATTTGGTAGGCAGGAAAGTCTGACTGGGTAAAGATTATCCATTTTCCAGTAGAGGCCTGGAGAGAAAAGCTCCACACAAATTATACACAATATAAAACATAACACTGAGAAGAAAATAACCTTCTCCACAGATTATTAAAATACAGAGTTGATACGGGAATATTTACAAAGCAGTAAAGTGTACAACTTTAGATGTAAACATAAAAATAGCAAGAAAAGATTAAAAATAATATACTTTATGGATATTGCAAGTTGTAGAGAATACATGATTAGATACAGGGTTTTTCTAATATAAATAAATAAGGACTTACGAGAACACTTTATCTTGTGGTTAAGGAGAGTACAAGGTGAGTACAAGGGGAATTTGTGGAAGAATACAAGGAGTTAATATATACTGAAAATTAGGTAGGGAAGGAAAATGAGCATAACCAAGATTTGGAAAGATGGTTTAAGCATGGGCTTGAAATGTTGGTAGTGAGGGACTTGTCGAATAGTAGGTAGGAAGTTATTTCAAGATTTGGCTATACTGTAAGAATAGAGACTCTAGCCACTGGATTTTATTTATTTAGAAATAGACAGACGATGTTTGTCGGAAGATCGAAGCTCCCTATCAGGAAGATAGTGTTTTAAGATGGAGGAGATGGTTGGAGAGAGTAGTTTATGAGTTAGGAGTAGCTGGTTCATATGTAGTTGCTGTGGAAGCTCAAGCCAGCTAAGTTGTTTAAGCGATAGGCAGTGATGATATTTTTGAGGTGAAGAAGTGATGAATTTTGCTATTTTGTTGCAACATTGTTCAAGTCTGGTTTTCAGTGTGGTGATAAGGTTAGTTAGAATAGGTGAGCATAAAGAAGGGAAGGTAAGAGGAATGTTTTGGCAAGTTTGGCTCTGGAGAAGATTGTTAGGAGTGGTTTATCCCTATATAACATACCAAGTTTTTGATGGGTTGTTGTAATAGTATTATTCATATACAGGTCAAATTTGAAGTTGTCATCAATAGTGACACCTAGTAGTTTGGTATGCGGAGCAACATCTATTACTGCATTACTCAAAGAACAGATTCTGAAAGATAGTTTGTCAAGAGACTGTTGTTTAGAAAAGAATAAGAGAAGTTTGGTCTTCTTTGGATTAAGCAAGAGCTGGTTGATGGTAAGCCAGACTTCAATAGAGTTAAAGGAGTTTTGTGTCAATGTTTCTAGTTCTTTAAAATTGTTAGAGTATATTAGGATAGAGTCATCTGCATACTGTACTAATGTTGCGTGCTTAGATCTGGATGAAAGGTTGTTGATAAATATGCTGAAGAGGAGAGGGCCTAGGATGGAGCCCTGAGGAACACCAGTGATGACTGGTAGATAAGAAGATTGAGAGGAGTCCCATTTGATGGATTGGCATCTGTCAGATAAACAGCTGGAGAAACATTTTAAGACATTGTCTGGAAAGCCAAGGAAGGAGAGCTGAGATAGGAGCTGAGGGTGAGAGACAGTATCAAAAGCTTTAGATCAAGGAATATGGATGAGACAAAATTGCCCATATCACTGGCTTTGTTGACTGACTCAGTGAAGGATAAGAGAGCTGTGGAGGTGTTATGTGAAGGTCTGAAACCATGTTGGTTAGGAGAGAGAAATTTGTTTTGTAGTAAGTGGTGGAGTTGTTGTTTGTGGATACATTCGAGAATTTTGAATGTAGGTGACAATACAGCTAATAGGCCTGTAGTTAGATATTTTAGTGGAATTTCCTCCTGTATGTAGTGGGATAACAAAGAACTTCTTCCAGAGTGATAGGACATAGATTTCATTAATAGAACTATTAATAAGTATGGATACAATGTAGGCTATGGCATTTGCGGCAATTGTTAGTAATTCATTGGGGAAATTGTCGGCAGAAGGAGAGCAAAGTCTAAGTTTAGTAAGCAATTGTTTGATAAGAGATGTTGGAACAGGCTTAAGGGAGAACAGAGATTGGGAAGAGATTTCAGGAGGTGAGATGGTGGTAGGAGCAGAGGTAAAGCTATTGGTAATAGTAGAGATACTTTCAATAAAGTAGGCATTAAATGCGGAGGCAGTGTCAGCATTAGAGTGGATGGTGAAAGTCTGAGGAATTGAGTTAGTTCCAGGCTGAATAATGTTTTGATAGATTGCCAGAATTTCTTTGGGTTGGATGTAGATGTTTGCTGGGGGTTTAGGCAGTATGATTTCTTATCCTTTTTGATGATGTGCTGGTAATGCCATAAGAAGGCAGAAACATGCATGTCCACAGCTAGTGGGGTCTGGCTTTTTTTGGCCTGAATTCGTCCATACATAAACCAAAAGAAAAAGTCATGGACATTCAGAATTGACAGCTGAAACACCTGATGTCCTTAAAGGGTAATTTGCATATATCCCATGTCACCTCTAACACAAGAGGTTTAAGGAATCACACAGTGGAAAGTCTAGTTTTGCTAGATTTTTCTTTTTGTGTTTATTAACCGATTGTTTTTTTCTGTGTGACCTTTTTACTCATTGTTTTAATTTATACAGCTTAGGATATTGGTAAATATTAGTGGGTTAAAGCTGGTTAGGTCATGGATAGTTTTATAGGTAAGTTGTTTGTGAGGTTGAGAAATGAGTCTGGTGGCACATGTGGGATGATGATCACTAAGGGCATCAGGAAGTGTTGAAGTTTCACAAAAGTTATTGGGGTGGGAGACTAATACCCAGTCAATGAGTGAGCTGCTTTGGCTGGAGTTGTTGGTGAAGGTAGGGTGCTATATTAATTGAGAAAAAACAAAGAGTTTGATACTATTGGTGGGGAAGTTTGTGGATAGTTTCAGTCAGTCGATGTTAACATCTCCAAGGATAATAGTTTCATGGGAGATGTTGGCTGACACCCAGGACAATATGTCTTCTAGAGTAGATAGGTTATTTCCTGGGGAATGTAGAGGGCAATAATACAGAGGTATTTGTGTTTATTTAACTTAAAGTTGGCAATAGTAAGTTCAGCATTGTTAAATATGGGAATGGGTTGGTTAAGGGGAGGTAAGGGAAAAATGTGATGGATATAATATAGCCACACCGCCAGCTTTTTTATTGAGGTGGTCTGTCCATAGCATGTTAAAAACAGGAAGAAGGATTTCAGAGTCTTTGATATGGGGTTTTAGGCATGTTTCTGTGATAACTAGTTTGTCGGGGAGTACTAAGTAATCCATGCATGGAATTTAGTAGTTTAGAATGACTAGAAGTAGTGTGTAAAGAGGAGGGTAATCACATATCTTTTGGCCCTGGGTTTTGATGAATGTCTCCACATACTAGTAGTTGGGATATAAACAGTTGCAATAAGTTGTTTTTTGAAGGGAGTTAAATGAGATGACTTTGGTATTTGGTGGTGGGATGTGGTGGTTGATTATTTGTAGTTTGAGAAAGAGTAGGAGAGAGATTTGATTATCATTTGTTAAAACATCAAATTGTTATTTCAGTAAATTGCACATTTGAAACCCATCAAACATAAGCAAATGTAGTAACTTTAAAATACATACAAACATTTAAACATTTTTATAAATAAACAATAGATAAGTACATATAGAAATACATTCAAAGTAGACCTGTGATACTGAAAATAGTATTGTTAATTCATTACATGCAACTTAAGGGCACTTACAATATAAATGTTCTCCTTTAACCCTGGTGGTTCCAATGCCTTAAGCTGTAGTTGCCAAATCAATTCCCTGCACTCAATAACTATTTCCCACGGTCCACCCCTCAGGCTCTTATTAATCTTCTCCAACACTGCAAACAAAACTTATTGAAGCCAGTGCATTGTAATTTATGCTTACAAAGGTCATTATTCAGATTTCTTTTGTCAATGTCATTACGTTCGTAAATATGTTTGCCTAAAGAAGTTTCTATTTTCCCTTTAGCAAATGCTTTGCAGTGATCACAAACAGCTATATAAACTATGCCCTTAGTTTTGCAATTGCAGCCATCTACTAGGGCTACCTTGGAGTGTCAGTCCGGCAACTCAACAAAATCCCATTTCAAAATAAAGGGATACTGATTGCATTGTCCACACTTTCTCATTCCTCTAATGGGAACAGACTTCTTAATATTTTGATTTTCCAAAGTGCCTTTTAAATTTTTGCCTCTTTTTAATGGGAACAGACATCTTAATAGTTTGATCTTCCAAAATGCCCTTTAAATTTTTGCGTCTTTTGTGAATGAATAATGGTGTATCACCTACTATTTTTGAAACATTAGTATCAGAACCAAATAAAAAACAAACTTTGGAAATTATTTTTTGAATATCCATATTTAAAGGGTGGTATTTAAGTACAAGGCCTCTGTTAAAAGCTACAGTATTATGAGAAGGATCTGCATGCCTTAAAGTGGCTGAAACATGAGACAGAAGGTTCTAGAACACTCAGGACAAGACAAAAGAGGAAAAGATGTGAGCAAACCAGAAAAAGGGGCTGCTGGGCTGGAATTGCTGCAAAGCTGAAAGGAAATCCACACAGGCCTGCTCTGCCTTAAATACTGCTAGCAAATGCATGCTCACTGGACAGTAAAATGGATGACCTGAGGCTGGAGATCTACAGCAAAAATAAGGTGAGAAATATCTGTTTATTGATGATTACTGAGACATGGCTGCATAACAAGATCAATGATAGTGCTGTTAGCTTAGAAGGTCTCACACTCTTTTGTGCAGACAGATGTCAAGCTTTGTGTGGAAAGGCCAAGGGAGGTGGAGTCTGCATCTACATGAATGAAAGATGGTGTAAGAACTGTGAGATTGTTCAGTCACATTGCTCTGCTAATCTAGAGTTTCTGTCCTTAAAATGCAGACCCTTTTATGTACCTAGAGAGCTAAATGGAATATATGAAACAGTGTTATACATTCCACCCAGTGCAAATACCACTGAGGCCCTGAGCAATCTTTAAAACTCTAGCCATGAGATGCAGAGGAAAAACTCAGACTTTGCACATGTGATTGCTGGTGATCTTAATCAAGCAGATCTGAGAGAGATGCTACCCCCTACTATCAATTTGTAGATTTTCCTACAAGGGGTGCTAACACTCTGGACAAGGCATATTCCAACATCAAAGGTGCCCACAGAGCAATACAACAACCTAACTTAGGAAGCTCTGACCATCTTACCATCATGCTTCTACCAGCCTACCAACCAGCTCTGATCAGAGAAAAGCCCACAGTTAAGCAGATCAGGGTCTGGCATGAGGGGGCTTTGTGATGTCTCCAAGACTGTTTTGACAGTACCTGCTGGGACATTTTCAAAGAAGCTGCTATGTCAGCTGGACTGTTGAACATAGATGATTACACAGAAGCAGTAATAGCTTATGTCACTAAGTGTGTTGATGATGTATCTGACATCAAAAGCATCACAATCAGAGCAAACCAAAAGCCATGGCTCAACAACAAAGTCTATATTCTCCTGAAGGCAAGAAATGTAGCATTCAGGGCCAAGGACAAGAAGGGTCTCAGCTAGAACAAACCTAAAAAGAGGCATTAAAGAGGCCAAGAGGGACTATGGAAAGAAATTACAAAGTTAGTTTGCAGACATGAGGGACACCAGGAGTCTCTAGCAAGGGATACAACAGATTACTGACTATAAAACCAAGACAGCTCAGTGTGAAGACAGCATTGAATTCCTTGTAGGTTGAACTCCTTCTTTGGCAGACTTGAAGAGAAGTGCATGGCTGCTACAAGGCTACCTATCGACCAGGAGGAGGAGGGGTGCTCAGCCTCAACTCCAATGAAGTGATCTCAACTTAAGAAAGTGAACCCCTGGAAGACTGCTGGTCCTGACAAAATACTTGGCAAAGTACTTAAAGGCTGTGCAGACCAACTATGCTCAGTTCTAACCAATATTTTCAATACCTCCCTTATTCCTGGTAAAGTTCCCTCTTGCTTCAAAATGACGAATATTGTCCCTCTCCAAAAAAAAAAAAAGCTAATACAGCCTGCCTGAATGATTACAGACAGGTTGCTCTAACTTCAAATGTCATGAAATGCTTTGAGAGACTAGTTAAAAGGCATCTGTCAGCTAACCTTCCATCCATCTTCAATCCTCTACAGTTTGCTTATCGAGCTAACAAATCCACTGTAGATGCTATTTCAATGGCACTCCACCTCTCACTTGATCGTCTGTAGGGAAGAAACAAAGGCTGTTGTTGATTGACTTCAGATCAGCATTCAATACAGTGGTCCTTACACAGCTTATTGACAAGCTTGCACATCTTGGAGTTAGCAAGCTCATGTGCAACTGGATCCTCGACTTCTTGATGAACAGACCACAGAAAACATGTGCAGGCAACAACACCTCAAGATGTATAATACTGAACACCAGCGTTCCTCAGGGTTCTGTGCTAAGCCCTCTGTTATTCACCATCCTCACCCATGACTGTTCTGCAAAATACAACATCCATCACATCATTAAGTTTGCAGCTGATACTACAGTTGTGGGCCTCAAAGAGGAGGATGAAAGAGCTTACAGAGATGATGTCTACTCATTGATTGACTGGTGTGCTAAGAACAACCTTGACCTGAATGTCAATAAAACAAAAGAGATCATTATAGACTTCAGGAAACGGTCAACAACACACCCACTGCTCATGATAAATGGTGAAAAGGTGGGAAGGGTCAAACCTGCAAAGTTTTGGGGGGTGCACATTTTGGAGCATCTCTCTTGGACTGGGAACACTGAACAGTTGGTCAAAAAAGCACACCAATGACTCCACTTTTTCAGGAGGCTCAAAAAGGCAAAGCTCCCGCCTACTGTTCTCACCGCATTCTACAGAGAAGCAGTTGAGAGCATTCTTACTAGTAGCTTCACAGTTTGGTTTGGGAACAGTACAATATCAGAAAGAAAGAAGCTATAGAGAGTTGGGCGAGTTGCCAAAAAAATCATGAGCACAAACTTACCATCAATCCAGGATCTCTTCACAGCAGGAAGCACTAAATGTGCATCCAAAATAATTTGTGACCCCTCTCACACTGCACACAGCTGTTTTACACAACTGTCTTCAGGCAAGAGGTATCAGAGTATCTGCTGCAGGACTACCAGATACTTACAGCTTCTACCCAACAGTGTTGAGACATATAAACTCTGATACTAGCCACCGATTATTTAGTTAGCAATCATTCACAATACATTGCTCAGCTGAAAAGTGTGCAATATCTTTTTTTTATTCTTTGATATAGCATTATATTTTCTTATTCATGTGCAATTGCCTGCTGTTTGCCTGATGCAGATGAACAAAAGAGGACAATCTTAACATGTGCAATCCTACATTGTCATGCTGCTATGTACAGCATTCTTCTTATGACTGTCTAGGGGGGGGGGCTTGTGTGTTTTTGCTGTTATTATTGATTTATTTATCCTTCTGTGGGTCTTGTATTGAATATCTTTTTTTTAATTGAAATGTTATACTGTGGTTCTTGTTATCCCTGCTTCCTATGTACTCTCTGGAGTGTTGATACTCGGAATTTCATTTAAGCTGCACTTGTGTAGTCCTAAATGACAGTAACGTTTACTTTGACTTGACTTTGCATGGGGAATATCCTGTTCTAAAATAGAATGAAATCTGCGGAGTCTGTGAGCTGCTTCTTTAGATCTAATTTTGTCAACAAGGTTACCAGGATAGCCCTATCCAAAAACATTTGTAACAACTTGTTGCATTCCACCAAAAAGACAGATTCTTCTGTTATCATTTTGGAAATTCCAACAAATCGTTCTTTAACTAAAGACCTTTTTTTGTGACAAATGGTGATTACTGTGGAAATGTAAATATGCAGCTGAAAACAGTAGGCTTCCTGTAAATGCTGGATTCAAAAGTACCATTTTCCTTATAAATGATCACATTAAGTTGTTGAAAGAATCCTTTGATATAGTATTATAAGAAATTATGTTTTGGACCCTATATAGCTAATAAACTCTGCTAACTTTTCTAAAGTATCCTTCCACAAAATAAATATATCATCCAATAAGCATGTACATAATGACCCGCATTCTGCAAATCGAGATCTTAAAATAAATTTTTGCTCCCATGCCCGTATCAAAAGGTATGCATATAAGGGCACACAGGGTTCCATTCACATAGTCGAACTTTTGCAAGTTCGAACCACATATGGTCGAGACCATACGTTCAAATTTGTAAAGGTTTGAGCGTTTGAATGAAAATCTCTGTAAGCAGAGGTTTCCATTCACTTCAATGTGGTGTGATCTCGGAGTTGGTATATTTAAGCAGTGGGGGGTGTGGGGGTGCAGGAGGGCTTGACCCCTTCTTATTGTTTTGTACGTTGTGTATTTTTTTTTTTTTTTGCATAGTTGAAGTTCTGTAACTTCAAACTTAATGGTTCAAACATTAGGTGTTCGGAGTTACAGAACTTTGACTATCTAATATAGACCCAGGCACACATACTGTGCCCATAGCTACCCCCTTTATCTGTTTGTAATAGTCTCCTTCAAAGGAAACAAAATTATTGTCCGAGACATATTCTCTAAAGTTCATCAAAGTAACAATATTATCTGCTGTAAGAAAGTCCCAATACAATAATGCCTCAGAAAAGCCATCCATACCTTCCAATGAGGGAAAACAACCAAAGAAATCAACTACATCTATACAAACAAATAATGCTTTATCATCATATAAATCGGAAGTAAAACACCTTAAAAACTCAATGCAAAATATAAGTAAAATTACTTCCAAATTGTTTGATAACACATCAACACACATAGCCAATGGATAAGTCTTTGAAGACCTTGCAGACACAATAGGTTTCATAGGGGGATTTATAATGTCCTTGTGTACTTTTGACATACCAAAAATGACAGGCACAACAGTTTTTCAGTAAACAAAAATGTATATGTAGCTAGATTATTTTAAAAAATTTCTCCAAATACGTCTATCTTGCAAGAAGCAACATTAATTTCATTAATTGTCAGAGACATATTTATCAGTATTCAATAATAACTCCAGCATCCTGTTGGAGTAATCATGAAAATCCATCAAGACAACTCCTCCACCCTTATTTGTTTTCATAATTCTTATGGAGGGGTCACCTTTCAATTGATGCAACAATTCCCTTTCATCACGACTTAAACTGTATCTAAAGTTGTTGTTCTTCTTTCGGCTTTTCCCGGTTAGGGGTCACCACAGCGGAACGCTGGTCCACTAATGATTGGCAGTTGATTTTTACGGTGCCGAGGTGCCAGCCCGATGCCCAGCCTTCAACGAAGGCACACCCATTTACTCATGTCTTTCGAACGCCACTCGACCACGGGGAGGACATGCAGACTCCACACAGAAGGCGCTCCAGCCCATAATCGAACGGGAGAACCCCTTGCTGTGAGCCGACAATGTTACCGCTGCACCACCGTGGCTAAACTGTATCTAAAGTAATAGCCTGAAATCTGATAGATATCTCTTTCACAGATATTCTCAAATAAATTTACCAAAGGACAACTGGGAGGAAGAAGCATACTTTTTTTACACCGGTGTTATTATTCATTATCGTTAAATTCAACTTCATAGTGACTAGTTTGAATTCAAGCAAACAGTCAGACACATCAAATTTAGAAATAGGAATGAAGATAAAAATCTCTCGCAAACAATTTAAAATATTGTTTGGTTCTGATGAAGTCCCTTTACTCACATATGGATGAAAGTGCTTAACCTTTAATAAACATGTTTTGTTTTGTACCTGCCTCTCCTGTGCATTGTTTAAAGGCACCTTTCTTGCTATTAGTTATTATTTTGCCTGTATTCTGGTATTTTTGGTGTTCTAATTAATTTTATTATATTACTAGTTAGGTAGGGATTCTACTCCCACACATAACGCGTGTGTGTTTATAACTTGTCTCCTGTGTAGAGGTGGTTGTGAGTCTGTGGCCAATGTGGAGTGGGTTTTGCATATTTCTTATATGGTATTCCTACAATATATCACAATGTCAACTATACTGGAATAACAGATGTAAAATAACTGAGAGGCTGGGGTGCAAAGCCATACCCATATATGTGACATCAAGGCTAGACAATCACAGTTAGCAACCCCTAGTATTGCCAAGACCACACTCTCAACCCATGTCTCATACACACACATGCCTAGACAACAGCCAATATATGGGTAGTACACTGCATATTGGCCACCGATAGTAACTATGGAGTGATATCAGTGGGCTACAGAGGGCATGTCACCCTGCCCATCTGTCCATTATGCATATACATGCAGACAGTGCACCTCCCCCATATTCCCCAATGGACGCCTGCACCACCTGTGGTGCCTTCACATGTGGCCCACAATGTGCATACCATGCCTGACAACATGCCCTGTATGGGAAGATGCCACTGCACCAGGAAATGCTGTTAGTATGCTATCAATGTAGGTGAAGGTAAACCTGCTGCCCATTACCAGTACCTGCCACAGGTGGGCAAGACTGGCACATTTGATCATAATCTGTGTTCACAACATGGGCCAGACACCCCAGGTTCAGTTCCACATGTCACTGTACATGCATGTTGGAGGTGTGCACATCCTAGACACCATCCATGTCATGGAGTAAAGAACACATACATGGCAGGGGATGCACAGCATTGGCCACACACAATAGCCGCCCAGGTGACTGGATGGAGAATACAATACCCACCTGTGTGGGCAATTGCAGAAACAACAACCCTGAGCCACAATGCACACCATTGTCATGTGGCCTGATGCCAAGGTATACCCATCACCTACCCTTGTATAGCCTGCTGGCACAGTTGACCACCACACACCCGTGCAGACATGCACCCATGCATGTCAGTACTGGCACCCAGTGTGTTTGTGTGTGTGTTGCGTGGTGCGTATGTCCACATCCACACTCACTACAACCCCCCCTGGGCATACTGAAGCATGCTGTCTGAGGTCTGACACCTTCTCATAATCTTTGCCCATACGACCTCCATATGACCCGTGTGGTGTATGTGATACCTGCACATTGACATGTTGTGGCAATCCCACTAGTGATGAGTTGTACTCCTGGCCCTACCAAGTGTGTCAATGTGTGTATGTCCCTGTGAGAGTGTGGCTGTGTTGACGCTGGCACCTGTTCATGTGGACAGGCACGTGTTCGTCACCTATCATATATCTACCGTATCCCTGTTGCAGATGTCACTCACCATCACATATATGTTCTGAGTGCTCCACAACAGGTAACCCATGTGGCACATCCAATAACTGCGTCGAACTGTGATAGCACTACATAGTTGTCAGGGGTTTGATACCCTGTGCTGGTAGGTGTGTGACACAAGCATTCTTCAGTTTTATTCTCCCACCCCTCCCTGACTTGTTTTTGCCTCTGTCTGCCTCTCTCACTCCCTCTCTGGTGGATGTGGAGAGCTACATCTGCTTTGCTTAGGCAGCAGCATGAGCACTTTAAGTGATGTTCTTGATCAGCTGATGGCCTCTGCACGAATTGCAGCCCTCCCCTAGCTGATTGCATGTGGTACAGCTGTGGGAACATTACCATAGCCAATTGCATGGAAACACACTCCAATATCTAAGAACATCATGGTGGTGTTGACCCTTTACATTCACTGTGAGCAGGAACTAGATCTGTTGTTTGGCAAACAGCATCTCAGATGGATTGGGGATGTACCTCTAACAACATACACTGAGGAAAGAGGGCAACAAACAGGAGGGGGATGTGCCTGATCTGACTACAGACTGTAAGTGCTGCTATGCTGCATTTGAAGTAATGTTGGTTTAACAGTGTTTGTCTGGATATGGCTGTCGTTCATGTCGCAATACCTGCCATGTCAGTTCCATGTATATGAGGAATTCCCATCTGCAGGGTCATCTGCAGACTGGGCAGTGTTGGGCCTTTGGTTTTATGAGTTAGCCAAGGAGCATCTATCTGTGGAATGCAGAAGGTAGTGTGAGGATTGCAGTCTGTAGATGGTGAAGGCCGTGACAGTTACTGACTTCATATCCCTCATAGGATACATGTTGCAACAAACCCCATTACAATGGTAAATGTATGAGGTTATCACAGCAACATGTCTATATTGGCCCTGTGTATGTGCTGTCAGCCACACCTCTGTCAACCTTTGTACATATGTCATGCATGAAGTGATGCATATGTGCTGTACACCATAAATAGTGTCATCATATCTGATAACAAGCCAGTGATATATCTGATTGCTACACATTATGTACAGTAGGGATTATATTTCATGACATAACCTGGACATTTGCTGGACGTTTGTACAGTACTGAGGTCTTTGTAGTGATGGTGAATGTCGGCAGTGTGTGTATTGTTAATATGTACTGTAGCCTGTGTACAGACTGTGATAGATGTCATTGTTCTAGTTCCCCTTCTATCTGATGTTACCTGCTGCCTCACTGTATGGTACCATTTTGGCATACATGTTTGTAGAGCCATGCACACACATGTCCCATACCACAGACAGCCATTAGACCAAACTGTGTAGCAGCCCAGTATATGTAGGGCAATTCTGTGAGTGGCACATATGAGGATGGTGTAGGACAGATAGTCCATATACTGTAATATTATGCTAGCTTACCATATGTGGCTGTGGCTGTGTTCAGATTGGTTGTGGTTATGCAATTTCACACAGGTGTATCTTACCCTGTGCTGTGACATGCCTGTTGAGCCTGTTATATATGCAGGTACATGTGCATTCCCCATTGGAGATGTAGGTCAGTGTTGAGCCAGTCTGCCTGTAGCCTGCACAGTGCATTGTTACATGCCTAGCAGCTTAGTATACTTACCCAGTGAGATGTCATGTGCAGATACTTGCCAGATGTACTGCTGCTGGGACTCCCTTAATAGTCATGTATGTCAGACAGAGCAGTGAGATGCTGTACACATATATGTCCATATCTAGTGGGTATGTGTTATATGTGTCCATGGCACCCCTGTACCAATAGTAATTTTGTGTCAGGCCAGACAGGAGTGTGTGAATGCAAAATCTGTAGTGGTAAATGTATACCAGTCGTTATGTGTTATACCCATCTACATGGCTGTCTGCATCCATATTGTCAGGCCTGGTACACATGTTGTGCACTAAAGGATTATGTGTATACCTCTGGACTGTGCAGGGTGTGCCCAAAGTTCCACATATATTGGCCAATATCTTTGCTGCACTCCACAGGGGCATTACATGCTAGCGGCGGTACTTTACAATGATTTTCTTAGGATATATGTCAGTAGCCAAAGGCACACATTATAAACAGATGTGACCTTCCACACACACCATGTCGTTGAAGACAATCCTAATGAGAGTAGAAATAGTTTACTAATATACCTGCTATACATACCTGACATACCCTTGCACTATGACTTTGGGACTATAGGGGCTAGGGTAGGGCTACACTCCATGTCCAGGACATATGGTGGAAATATATGTACATATACTCATCCAGATAGCTATATGTATATGATTACACATGTGTACTACTTCCAATTACGACTGTTATGGCAACCACCCACTATAAATCCCTACAGCATGTGGGCGTGGTCCCTTTACATTTCCTGTGTGATGGAAATCCTTCCTGTGTGTATGCATCAGTTTTACAGATAGTAGGTAGCAATACCTCTTATAGGAGAACCTGCACACTTAGGGTGGCCACATATTTGTAGGAGGATCAGGAACTACAGACAGACTGTGAGTAGAGTTGTGTTATGCTTTGTATAGTACTGGTGTTACAGGGTGTACAAACTAGTTTACCTTGGAATGCAGTCTGTCTGCATAGCTTACTGCTGTGGGCCTATCCTCTTGCTGGACAGAGGTATGCCTATTATGTGTTGTCCGTCAACCCCACAGGTCCTGTGTCAGATATTACACTGGCAGTGTGTGTGTTGAGTGCTATCAGTACATGGCTACATCCATTTCTGTTTCTAACCTCAATTCCCTGACTAAGGGTATGTTGCAGACTATCCTGTAACACCAGCAACTTGCTTAGTGTATGGCGACAGTGTTCCACATATCTGCCTGTGTTCCAGCCTTTGTCCTCCATCTACATACCAAGCTTTGCACATATGTCATGCTGTTGGGGGTTGTTCTGTAGTGGGCTGTGAGTATATCACACTGCTATTGATGCCATTGCTCCACTGTTGTTGTATTCCATAAACATACAGTGGGGCTGGGCCCATATATGTGTGGGCATCACCTACACAATACATGTGTACCCTTATGCACTCCAGCGGCCAGTGTATGTCACAGTGGTATATGGCCCTGTATTATTGAGTCTAGGTCGGGAGCACTATAAATGACCTAGGTTGTTACAAAATGTGGGGGTATCAGGGGTGAGCTGCAGCAAGGTATCTGGATGTACAGTACCATATACTTCACCTATATTTACATTACTTACATGAATTAGGGTACTGCAAGCCGACTGCCTCCTGCCATACAGACTGTTCTGTTTGTCGGTGTGCTCATGATGGCATCAGTTATGCCTTGTTATGTAACAGTGGCAACCCATGTGATCATATAATGTCTTTACCACCTACTGAGTTTGTACAGAGTGTAGATAGAGGCTGCTGAACTACACACCTGCAGTACATACTGTTGATTGTTTGGTATCCTGTGGCCCAGTCTGTGTTCACTATTGTACAATTTGAAGGGCTTGGCCTGGACAGCAACAGTTGTGAACCTTTCCAGACTACTGTATTAGTGTAACTCTTTCACAGTTGCAGTACTCTGTTTATATGGTTGTCAGTGTCTGAACAGCTATATGACATGGCATATAGAACTATAATAGTACACAATGAAAGGTTTCCCATTTCTGCAAACCTGTGTGTGGTGTCTTTCCTATGACCTCTCTATGGGTATATGTTTCAGGCAACGATTGACATTTGTATGGGTGGCCCATACAGTGTCCAGTTGTTCAGGTGTTAACTGTAGGCACAGTAGCTGTTCCATATTGTTTGTACCTTCTGCATATGTATCTTACTGTACATATATCTGCATCTGTATGTGTAGTCACACACATATATATATATATATATATATATATATATATGTATATATGTATATCTGCATCTGCATATATGTGTCTGTGTATCTGTATCCAGGTGAAGTTGATGGCTTACACATATTACATTTCCTATGGGTAGCAGACTGTACTTGGTAGTGTACTGCAGGGCGCACATGTTTGGTTGTGGGGGAATGCCTATTCATGCAAGACGTATAGTGTGTGAGGCCTCTCAACCCCATTAATGGTGCATGTGGACATATGTGTATTTGTTAATCTGCCGTTGCTATCTACAGATGTATGGCCATATATACTTATATATATATATATATATATATATATATCTGCTAACATATATATATAACTATGTCTGTATATACCTACATAGATATATAGCTGCGTACATATATGTAGCATGCTGTGTATATGTAGACATATAGGTGTAGACACATATATGTGTCAATTTAGGCATATGCATGTATATAGGTGCATATATATTGATATATATGTATATAGTGTTAGAAATATATTTATATATATAGAGAGAGAGAGAGAGACAGAGAGATGTTAAATCTGTTTAGATATTAATATAGTTACACACACAGACATCTAGGTGTTTGTATACATTCTCTTTACTGTTGCGTGACAGAACTGGTTGAATTGTTTCTGAAAACATGACATTTCTTTGTATCTGTCATGGCTTAGTGGTAAATCACCTTGTCTAGGGTGTGCAGAGTCCTTGGTTTGAGCCTTGCAAGAGCTGTTTATTTTGTTGCTGGGCAGAACACGGCCCGTTGGATACAGAGTGATTAAGGCACTTTAAAGCAGTTGAAAGCAGGTTTGCATGGAACTAAGCACTGCCTACACAGGTTAAGCAATTTAGAAGCTAACTGAGTGTAAGACACTGTAACCAGAGGTTAGCAGTGCTTAGCTTCACTCAAACCCGCTTGCAATTGCTTTCAAGTGCCTTAATCACTCTGTAGCCAATGGGCCGTATTCTGCCCAAAAACAAAGTAAACAGATCCTGCAAGCCTCGATCCCAGGACCATGCAGACCATAGACAAAGTTAATTACCACTAAGCCATGACAGAGACACATAAATCTGATGGTTTCAAAAACATATCATCCAGCACAATCATTCAACAGTACAGGAAATGTACTTTAACATCTAGATGTATATGTGTGTGTGTGTGTGTGTGTGTGTGTGTGTGTGTGTGTGTGTGTGCATATATATATATATATATATATATATATATATATATATATATATATATATATATATATAAAACTAAACAGATATATATATATATATATATATATATTTACATATACTAGCTGTACCTGGCCACGCATTGCTGTGGCTCAGTCTGGTTAAATGGAAAAGAAAGAAAAGAGAAAGTGCATGTTTCTAATATGTTTCATTTCACAATGCTTGTGGGTATACAATATTTTTGTTGTTCCATTGTCTGTACAGATATAGAGCTTGTCTGGTTTGCCGACTCTTGAACACGCAACATATAATTGTCCATGTGAGAAGCAATCCGTGTGTAGATCTAAACCGCACAATTCTAAAGATTGGCCCTGAGCTTTGTTGATGGTGATTGCAAACGCCAATTGAATTGGGAATTGCAATCTCTTAAATTGAAATGTCATATCCGTTGGGATCATAGGAATGCGAGGAATGAAGACATCTTCACCTTTGAAAGGTCCTGTCAAGATTGTTGCTTTTATGACGCTGCTCATTAATTTTTTTACTGCAAGCCACATGCCGTTGCAAAGCTTTGGCTGGTTGATATTGCAACATGATAATTGGTACGCGGATTTCCAATTGCAATACGTGCGGTGGCAGCATCCCTGGCAGATCGAGTGAATTCAAAAATTCTGTTGGATAATTAACTGCTTCATCTGCTTCCACAACAGTGTTGACAGACTTGTATGTGACTGCCTCGCTTTGAATGTTAGACTGAATAATATTGTTAAGTTCGTAGACGTCTGTTCTTGGCCACAAGAATAGCTCGTTCAGTCAGCCAGTCGTGATTCTTATAATTGGTTTGAATACTGGGAAATACTTTTTCAACCAATTCTTCTTTTGACGTCACTAAATTGCAGAAGTTATGAGGCAATGAAATTCATCCTGAGGTCAGATCAACTGGCACCTTTCCATTCCCAATTTCCAGCAATTGATGTGAGAATATCTCAGCTGATCGATTGTTTTGCAGCTGGACATGCATATTTGTAGTTAATTTTAACGTCTTTACGTGTCGCCACAAAGTAGAGTATTTCAGGCAAGCATTTATTTTGTCCGCTCGTGTCGATTGAGGAGAACGAAGTAGATCTGAAGCTGCAGAACGCGATTGCCGTGCTCGCAACCGTGCATCCTCAAGTCTGGCTGCACGTTGCTCTGCTGCTTCCTCGGATGAACCTGGCCACACGTTGCTGTGGCTCAGTCTGGTTAAATGGAAAAGAAAGAAAAGAGAAAGTGCACGTTTCTAATATGTTTAATTTAACAATGCTTGTGGGTATACAATATTTTTGTTGTTCCATTGTCTGTGCAGATATAGAGCTTGTCTGGTTTGCCGACTCTAGAACACACAACATATAATTGTCCATGTGAGAAGCAATCCGTGTGTAGATCTAAACCGCACAATTCTAAAGATTGGCCCTGAGCTTTGTTGATGGTGATTGCAAATGCCAATTGAATTGGGAATTGCAATCTCTTAAATTGAAATGGCATATCTGTTGGAATCATAGGAATGCGAGGAATGAGGACATCTTCACCTTTGAAAGGCCCTGTCAAGATTGTTGCTTCTATGACGTTGCTCATTAATTTTTTTACTGCAAGCCACGTGCCATTGCAAAGCTTTGGCTGGTTGATATTTTGCAACATGATAATTGGTACGCCGATTTTCAATTGCAGTACGTGCAGTGGCAGCATCCCTGGCAGATCGAGTGAATTCTGTTGGATAATTAACCGCTTCATCTGCTTCCACAACAGTGTCGACGGACTTGTATGTGACTGCCTCGCTTTGAATGTTAAACTGAATAATATTGTTAAGTTCGTAGATGTCTTTGTTCTTGGCCGCAAGAATAGCTCATTCAGTCAGCCAATCATGATTCTTATAATTGGTTTGAATATTGGTAAATACTTCTTCAACCAATTCTTCTTTTGATGTCACTAAATTGCAGAAGTTATGAGGCAATGAAATTCGTCCTGAGGTCAGACCAACCGGCATATTTCCGTTCCCAATTTCCAGCAATTGATGTGAGAATATCTCAGCTGATCGATCGTTTTGCAGCTGGACATGCATATTTGTAGTTAATTTTAACGTCTTTACATGTCGCCACAAAGTAGAGTATTTCAGCAAGCATTTATTTCATCCACTGGCGTCGATCGAGGAGAACAAAGCAGATCTGAAGCTGCAGAACGTGATCGCCGTGCTCGCAACCGTGCATCCTCAAGTCTGGCTGCACATCGCTCTGCTGCTTCCTCAGCACATATTTGAGCCATTCTTTGTTTTGCTCATTTGCTGATGCCCGTTCTTCCTCAGTTTGATTTGCAATTACTTGTTGCACTGCTTCCGCTCCGCGAGTACAACGACCTAAGTTTGATCTTCTGCAAAGCATTATTTGGATGAACTAAAGCAGATCGATTGCACTGAAAAAGAAGTAAGAAAGTTATAACAAAAACATATAAAATTACATATTTGTATACAAATATATAGAATCCATAGTAGGTATATAAAAACATGCGTGTATTCGAATGCAACGTGTGACATCTATATAATAGTAGGTATATAAAAACACGCGCGTATTCGAATGCAACATTGTGTGAAAATTTCAAAGCAATCAGTAAAGAACTTTCAGAGATTTAAGGTTTTGAACAAACGAACATTTACATTTTTATTTATATAGATGGTTAAATATTTGGACTACTCAAACTTGCTAACCAATGAAAGGAAGTTGGAACTATGCTGACTGTATTAACTAATGACAACTGAACTATTAGTCTTCCTTTGTCTTTTATCTGTATGGAAAACAAAATGAAGGAAAATTTGACTCATTTTTGAATTTTTTCCCTGTTATGTTTGCCAACATATAACCGAGTACAGTAAATAATATATTTGTCCTGCATCTGGAGGTGCTTCAAGTGCTTGTTATATAAATTAAGCAATAAGAGGGTAAGACAGTAATTAGTTAAATTCACAGCAAGCCAAAGACACAGAATACACGCAGGACAGGAAAAGATACAAAAGTGCTGTGTGAAATGAGACAGTATGTGATACACCCCCTGCTGGGGTGAGTTTGTGGCTATAAACTGAATAACTCAAATGAAAATTTCAAAGCACTAGTAAATAACAAAGTAACGATACAGTAGTGGTAACAATTTATGCAAAAATCTATGCAAATAGATTACTAAATGTAGATTTAACAAAGGGATCTGATGCTCCAAGCTATGTAGCTTAAAATGAGAAAAAGTTAAGAAAATGTGATAAATGGTTAGCTTAAAAGGTATCTAAAACCTGGATGCACTTGATATAAGGCAGGCGTCATTCAGAAATTGATTGGATAGTGTATTCTAGTGACTTTTTCAGTGGCTCATCGAGGCTCAAGAAAGATAACAATTTAAGTTCAAAAAAGGTAATCACATAGACCTTACTGAGAAGTAAAAATAAAATAAAAAAGGGGGGGCATTATAATTTTTCTAATTGCAAACCCTACTGTTGTGACTGAAGTATGACAAAACATTGAATAAACAATTATAACATTAGTTTGTTAGTTGAAGGCTGGTCTGGACGCTTTTGTTAGAGCTAGTAAAAAAATAATGTTTCAATAAATGTATGCAAGTTAACATTAGCTTTATAATGAATGCAGGAGAAACTGTACACTATAGCACGGATAACCTCATCTTTTGTGTTGGAAAACCTGTGTGAGCTGACATAAAATTGAGCATTAGCTCTTAACTGCAAGGGTTGTATTTTCATTTTCCTTTTAATTTGTAGATAATTCTGTGGGATTTCTGTGCATTAGAAAGTGAAGGCTGTGCACTCTGAAATGTAATATTTAAAATAGGTACCACGAGTTCTAAAAGGGATGAGAAGCTGTGAATATATAGAAGCTGTACCTGTCAACTACAAGTATATACATAGCTGGATATCGAACAATCACCATATTGAACGTCACATGATCGAACACAGCTTGTCGATCAGCAGCCAGCCAGTCAAAAAATAAATAAATAAATAAACAAACATGTTTTGCAGGGGGGCAAGTGTCCCTTGCACCCCAACTACTTATTATACATACCCCTAGCCAGCCTTAGGCATAGGCCAACTAGGCGGCCGCCTAGGGCGCTGATCTAGCAGGGGCACTTTTCCAGTATTTATTTGATATAGATTGACCAGGATGGGGCCAATGGGTGGTGTGAGGTGGGTGCCATGGAGCCCTTTTGCCTAGGGCACCAGTTGGCCTAAGGCCGCTCCTGAAAACAAAACAGAGAATACAATACAGCTGGGAAATGGCAAATTCCCTAATCCCCAATGTACTGCAATCTCACAATGAAAAAAGTTGGTACATGCATCATTTGTGTTTCGATCAGCTGTACTGACTTTTTCCTTTCTGAAGTTGGCACTTTTGACCAATTATTGGTAAATCACATATATATTCATTATATATAGATATAGATATATAGATAGACAGATATATATATATATATATATATATATATATTATATATATATATATATATATATATATGTATATATATATATATATATATTACGTGGTATTGAGGCAGAGCCCAGGGGCGTTTGCTCCTACAAAGTGAATCGGAAAGCAGTACATTGATGGGTAGGAGTTAAACTGATGGGATGTGTATATCAGAGGAGCATGTTTCTTTACTTCAGAGTATTGAGACTCATCCAGTCACTGTATCTGACTAAAGCCCCTGTCAGGATTAGGATACACATATAGGGTAATAAAGTAAAGGAGAGACATTGGTGCTTTACTGTATCTGACCAAGCCCCATCAGGATCAGGTTGCAGTTATAGGGTAATAAAGTAGAAGACAGCCATTGGTGCTTTCCTTCATACTTATTGAAAAGTGGGAAATATAAAAATTCAAAGGTCAAGAGCTGCTAGGGCATATAGAAATTGCCCCTGAACAGGTCACTGGTGCTTAGTACAGGTTCAAAATGGATTTCAAAATGAGAGAAAAAGATATATGGAAGAAGGAAAATATGAAATATTTTACATAAGGTTAAATCACTGCATGACTAAAAAAGGACAGTGTTCTGTACAGATGGAACAGCTGCAGAGTACTAGAGGAAAATAAGTGAGCACTTAGATAATATATCCAAACCAAAACGCGAAAATTATGAAACCCAGGTGCCCAGTAAGAAGGTAGTTGGAATAAAGAAGCTGAACCACGACAAAGTAAAATCTTTTTTAATACAAAATAGTGAGCGCTTTCACAATGGTAACCATTGCTTCATCAGACAGTTCATTCAAACAGCAACAACTTTAATTCATTACTAAAACAACAAGTCCTACCACTCAAAGTTAATTCAGCACTCAGCAATCAATTAATTACTATGGTTACATTTTGCCCTTAGTTAATTGCTGAAGTCAGAAAAACTTTGTTTAAAAACCACATGCACAAAATGTAAAGACAAGAACATGTGGATAAATATAAATAAAATACATAAAAAGTCAATGAATAAATACATATACTCATGTTCCCCTTTTTTGTAGCTACTTGTGTGCGTGGGTATAAACATAAAAAAATATATAAAATATAAGCAGTACACACACAACTTAATACATATATTCTGCCTAATAAATGCACATGTTGTCCACCTAGTAAATACATATGCTTTAATACATGCATCAACAAATGCTTGTCTTTAGTGATATCTATGCTAGAAGCAGCTCAAGAAATACTGTCAAATTGACCCAAAGCCCTGCATGTGTTTGTGTAGTCTTCTATTGTTAAAATAGTATTATTATTATTTTATTTTAACCTTCTAGAGTTTAGCACTGGCTTCAATGGAACACTATAATTTAAACCCAAACCTCTGTGTGCTCCTAAAAGCAAAATCCATTCTACTTCCATGTTTTCAGTAATATTGACTATGTCCCCCATCCTATTACTGACATTTTGAATATGTAAAACCTGAAACAAAAATATATGGTCATCCCCCTTATCCAATGTATGCTTAACCAAAGCACTATACAGTTGCCCTTTTCTAGTGCAGTAAAGGTGATCCCTTATCCTTTCCCTAAGGTGACGGTTAGTTTTGCCAACATAGAAATGGAAACATGTTGTACAGTGAGCTACATACACTACATTCTTAGTATTGCAATCAGCAGAATTCCTTAGCTCCCATAGATGCCCTGTTTCAGGGTGCTTAAAAAACTTGATTCATCTATATAAATGCACTGTGTGCATTTTCCACATCTATGGGTACCAGTCACTGTGCTATCCATCAGAGTAGGTATCCTTGGATAGCAAAGCTGCTGGTTGTCCACCCACTATGTTGGTAGCATCCTCATCTACTAACAACATATGCCAATTTTGTTGTATGATGGTTTCAAACCTTTTCACATCTCTTGTATATGGTAAAACTATTGGAACGTATGGTAATACACTATTCCTGATATCTACCCTGTCACTACCTGCTCTATCAGAGTTGAAGGGCTTAGCGTTATCTTTCCTCTCTTTGTGTTCATTATAGTACACCTTATCAATTTCATGTTCACTATACCCCCTATTAATGGAACCTGTTCTTTGCTTAGTTAACTCATTTCAATACACTTCCTCTTGACAACATAGGCGAGATGTTCTCATTGCCTGACCTCTGATTATGTTAGGAAAAATCTTAGGGTTATGCATACTGTTTCTATGTAGAAAAGATGGTCTGTAGCATTGTTTTCTATGTAATTTCGTAGACCATTGGTCATTTTCTCTGTATATGGTAATGTCCAGGAAGTCTAAACTCATCTCAAAACAGTTCAACTTAAACTTTAAAAAGTCACCAGTAGTATTTAGGTATTCATACAGGAAAGTTCATCTTAAACTTTAAAAAGTCACTAGTAGTATTTAGGTATGCATACAGGGATTTAAGTTGTTCAGCATCACCTTTCCAAAAAATAAAAAGATCTATGAAATGCCTATAAAAGGCTATTTGAGGATTACCTAGCAAATGTTCATATTCCCAGTTAACCATAACCAGGTTTGCATATGTGTTGGTACAACTTGTACCCATGGCAACCCCTGACAACTGCTTATAGCATATGCCGTTGAATATAAATATTATGTGCTCTAGTACCAATTCTAGTAACATACAGAGAAAGTCTATCTTAGTATTAGAGAACTTTCCCTGCCTTGTCAACACTGATTTAACCATGCTTATCCCCTGGTCATTGGGTATACTTGTAAATAAAGACACTACATCTAGTGTGGCCAGCATCCCCATATCAGCTGTTCCCATTTGCTTCACTGCCCCATAAAGGTCCACTAAAAACTGTTCTGTGTCTTTCAAGACATATGCATATTCATTGAGTGCTGTCTTCAATTCCTTATCCAGGTATATAGAGATAGGTTCTGTTAGCCATCCAGCCCCTGCAACTATAGGTCTAAATTTTGGGTTATATGGGTCTTTGTGTATCTTGGGGAGGCCATGGATTTCAGGTATGAGTGGATTTTCAACAGTAAAATAATTAAAAAGATCTTTACTTAATAGTTCCATACACATGCATTCATATAAGGTACTAGCAATCTGTTCACTCATTTCAAACACAATTGTTGTTGGTACTTCAGCATATACATTTGGATCCAATAACTTTTCTTGCATAGCTGTATTATAAAAGTCAGCATTCAATATCACCACTGGTGCCCCCTTTGTCAGCAGGTCTTATAACTATACTATCATTAGTCTGCAAGTCACACAATGCTTTGTGCTCACTCTTTGTCAAATTATACTTTCCTTTTTCTAAAAAAACTATTGTTTCCTGTGCTATAAATGTCATTTTCACAAGCTTTTAAGAAGGTTTCTATAGTATGCGGCAATATTGGTACATACAGACTGTTTTTCTTAAACTGAACATCCCTTGTCTCATTGCCATTTCCAGATTGTTGTTTCAATGTTACATTTCTAGTAAACATACGTAGGCATAACAGAAATTCACTAATGTCCATTTTAGTCGAAGGTATAAAATTTAAACCTCTGTTTAATAAAGAAGTCTCAGCTGCAGACAGTTCATATTTAGAAACATTCCATATTAACTCTCCTGCCCATACCCCCACATTTTCTTCAAAGTGTGAGTTTCTAACTGACCTGGTGCCTCTTTCCATTTCTGGCCCCTGTAAATGTCCTGTTCCACAGATTTTTCTCCTCCCTGCTTGAAATGGTAGGGGTAGAATGGGAAAAACCTGTTGTTGTCCTCCTTCCATATTAATCTTCCTTCTTACCATGGCTGTAGTTGTGGAGGCAGCTGTTGCCTTATCATTGGCTGCTGAGGACGATGGCACTTCCATCAATGTAGAGTAAACGGAATGTGCCTCATTTGGTGAAAGGACACTCCTTCCTGGCTGTTGATTCATTCTTTCCTCTTCCTCCCCGAGTACATTGGTCATCTCTTCAGACTGTACCCAGTGCTCCACCCTCGGTCTCTCATGCCACTCAAACGATTGAATTCGCCCTCTCCTCTGCTGGTAGGCTGTTGGTGATATCTCTGACTGCCCATTGATTTCTCTCATAGATCTCAGATTGCGGATGGTATTAGACTGCTCTGCAGACTGTGCAGGCTTCGGCCAAGTAAAGACATGCTGGTTGGTGAAATGTGTTAGATCCCTACACAGTTTCTTTTTCTTTTGATCAAGCAGTCTGGTTTCATAATGGAGTATCTTATCAATTAGTTCATGCATGAAAACTTCAGTAGCTGCTTCCCCATAAAGCACAGACAGTTTGTGTTGTTGCTGACACATCTTTTCGTTAAGCTCGTTCCACTGGCTTAAAAAAGTCCAACAACAATTGTATATATGCTTTACTGGTGTTAAAATTAATTTGTTGCCACTGGGCTAACAAAGTGGGGCAGGTGTTTCCATATGTGGGCATATTAAGTACTCTGAGTCCCCTTGGTATAACATTTAGGTTTAAGCAGGCTTCAAAATGGAACCGTTGGCTCTGGAGCCACTTAAACCTACACAAATTATTCTCCACATTTCTTTTCAAATTGCTTATCTCGGCTTCATTGATGTTGTTAGTATTAACAGTCTCAGAGTTCATATTAAGAGCACCTGTTTGTAACAGTGGATTATCCTGATTTGTCAGCAAATTCAGAAGTCTCCTTTCCACATTTACACCAACTGTTGCATCCTCTGCAATGTTCACAGTACCTTCCACCATCATTCGATACACAAGCAGCAAACAAATAAATCCAAACCAGCCCAGAAGTTGAAAATGTTGAAACACAGGTGCCCAGTAGGAAGGTAGTTGGAATAAAGAAGCTGAACCACGACAAAGTAAAATCTTTTTTAATACAAAACGGTGAGTGCTTTCACAGTGGTAACCATTGCTTCATCAGACAGTTGATTCAAACAGCAACAGCACTTAAATAGAGATCACTAAAGACAAGCATTTGTTGATGCATGTATTAAAGCATATGTATTTACTAGGTAGACAACATGTGTATTTATTAGGCAGAACATATGTATTAAGTTGTTGTGTGAGTGTGCTGCTTAAACCTAAATGTTATACCAAGGGGACTCAGAGTACTTAATATAGCCACATATGGAAACACCTGCCCTACTTTGTTAGCCCAGTGGCAACAAATTAATCTTAACACCAGTAAAGCATATATACAATTGTTGCTGGACTTTTTAAAAGCAGGTGGAACAAGAGCTTAATGAAAAGATGTGTCAGCAACAACATGAACTATCTGTGCTTTATGAGGAAGCAGCTGCAGAAGTTTTCATGCATGAACTAATTGATAAGATACTCCGTTATGAAACCAAACTACTTGAGCAAAAGAAAAAGAAACTGTGTAGGGATCTAACAGATTTCACCAACCAGCATGTTTTTACTTGGCCGAAACCTGCACAGTCTGCAGAGCAGTCTAATACCAACCGCAATCTGAGATCTAGGAGAGAAATCAATGGGCAGTCAGAGGTACCACCAACAGCCTACCAGCAGAGGAGAGGGTGAGTCCAATCATTTGAGCGGCATGAGAGACTGAGGGCGGAGCACCAGGTACAGTCTGAAGGGACGACCAATGGACTCGGAGAGGAAGAGGAAACAATGAATCAACAGCCAGGAAGGAGTATCCTTTCGCCAAATGAAGCACATTCCGTTTACTCTACAGTGATGGAAGTGCCATTGTCCTCAGCAGCCAAAGATAAGGCAACAGCTGCCTCCACAACTACAGCCATGGTAAGAAGGAAGATTAATATGGAAGGAGGACATCAACTGGTTTTTCCCTTTCTACCCCTACCATTTCGAGCAGGGAGGAGAAAATCTGTGCAACAGGACATTTACAGGGACCAGAAATGGAAAGAGGCACCAGGTCAGTTACAAACTCACACTTTGAAAGAAATGTGGGGGTATGGGCAGGAGAGTTAATATGGAATATTTCTAAATATGAACTGTCTGCAGCTGAGACTTCTTTATTAAACAGAGGTTTAAATTTTATACCTTCGACTAAAATGGACATTAGTGAATTTCTGTTATGCCTACGTATGTTTACTAGAAATGTAACATCGAAACAACAATCTGGAAATGGCAATGAGACAAGGGATGTTCAATTTAAGAAAAACAGTCTGTATGTACCAATATTGTCACATAATATAGAAACTTTCTTAAAAGCTTGTGAAAATGCCATTTATAGCACAGGAAACAATAACTTTTTAGAAGAAGGAAAGTATAATTTTACAAAGAGTGAGCACAAAGCATTGTGTGACTTCTAGACTAATGATAGTATAGTTATAAGACCCGCTGACAAAGGGGGACCAGTGGTGATATTGAATGCTGACTTTTATAATACAGCTATGCAAGAAATGTTATTGGATCCAAATGTATATGCTGCAGTACCAACAACAATTGTGTTTGAAATGAGTGAACAGATTGCTACTACCTTATATGAATTCATGTGTATGGAACTATTAAGTAAAGATCTTTTTAATTTTTTACTGTTGAAAATCCACTCATACCTCAAATCCATGGCCTCCCCAAGATACACAAAGACCCATATAACCTAAAATTTAGACCTATAGTAGGAGGGGCAGGATGGCTAACAGAACCCATCCCTATAAACCTGGATAAAGAATTGAAGACAGCACCCAATGAATATGCATATGTCTTGAAAGACACAGAACAGTTTTAGTGGACCTCTATGGGGCAGTGAAGCAAATGGGAACAGCAGATATGGGGATGCTGGCCACACTAGATGTAGTGTCTTTATTTACAAGTATACCCAATGATCAGGGGATAAGCATGGTGAAATCATTGTTGACAAGGCAGGGAAAGTTCTCTAATATTAAGATAGACTTTCTCTGTATGTTACTAGAATTGGTACTAGAGCACAACATATTTATGTTCAATGGCATATGCTATAAGCAGTTGTCAGGGGTTGCCATGGGCACAAGTTGTGCCAACACATATGCAAACCTGGTTATGGTTAACTGGGAATATGAACATCTGTTAGGTAATCCCCAAATAGCCTTTTACAGGCATTTCATAGATGATCTTTTTATTTTTTGGAAAGGTGATGGTGAACAACCTAAATCCCTGCATGCATACCTAAACACTACTAGCGACTTTTTAAAGTTTATGATGAACTGTTCTGAGATGAGTTGAGACTTCCTGGACATTACCATATACAGAGAAAATGACCAATGGTCTACGAAATTACATAGGAAACAATGCTACAGACCATCTTTTCTACACAGAAACAGAATGCATAACCCTAAGATTTTTCCTAACATAATCAGAGGTCAGGCAATGAGAACATCTGGCCTATGTTGTCAACAGGAAGTGTACAGAAATGAGTTAACTAAGCTAAGAACAGGGTTCATTAATAGGGGGTATAGTGAACATGAAATTGATAAGGTGTACCATAATGTACACAAAGAAAGGAAAGGTAAAGCTAAGCCCTACTACTCTAATCGAGCAGGTAGTGACGGGGTATGTATCAGGAATAGTGTATTATCATACATTCCGATAGTTTTACCATATACAAGAGATGTGAAAAGGTTTGAAACCATCATACGACAAAATTGTCATATGTTGTTAGTAGATGAGGATACTACCAACATAGTGGGTGGGAAACCACATTTTGCATTTAGAAATAAGAAAAATCTGAAACAGCAGCTTTGCTATCCAAGGATACCTATTCTGATGGATAGCATAGTGAATGGTACCCATAGATGTTGAAAATGCACACAGTGCATCTATATAGATGAATCAAGGTTTTTTAAGTACCCTAAAACAGGGCATCTATGGGAGCTAAGGAATTCTGCTGATTGCAGTATTAAGAATGTAGTGTATGTAGCTCACTGCACAACATGTTTCCATTTCTGTGCTGGCAAAACTAACCATCACCTTAGGGAATGGATAAGGGATTACCTTTACTGCACTAGAAAAGGGCAACTGCATAGTGCTTTGGTTAAGCATAGATTGGATAAGGGGGATGACCATATATTTTTGTTTCAGGTTTTACATATTCTAAATGTCAGCAATAGGATGGGGGACATAGTCAATACTACTGAAAATCATCATCATCATCATCATCATCTTCTTTCGGCTGTTCCTGTTAGGGGTCGCCACAGCAGATCTTCTGTTTCCATTTCTTCCTGTCCTCTGCCATCTTGCTCTTTCACACCAACCGCCTGCATGTCCTCTCTCACCACATCCATAAACCTTATCTTAGGCCTTCCTCTTTTCTTCTTACCTGGCAGCTCCATCCTTGGTATCCTTTTCCCAATATACCCAGCATCCCTCCTCAGCACATGTCCAAACCAAAGCAATCTCGCCTCTCTTGCTTTGTCACCAAAATGTCCAACCTGAGCTGACCCTCTAATATACTGATTCCTAATCCTGCCCATCCTAGTCACACCCAGTGCAAATCTTAACATCTTTAACTCTGCCACATCCAGCTCTGACTCCTGCCTTTTTGTCAATGCCACCGTCTCCAACCCGTATAACATAGCTGGTCTCACTACCCTCTTGTTGACCTTCCCTTTCACTCTTACTGGTACCCGTCTGTCACAAATCACTCCTGACACTCTTCTCCACCCATTCCACCCTGCCTGTACTCTCTTCTTCACCTCTCTTCCACACTCACCATTACTCTGAACTGTTGATCCCAAGTACTTAAACTCATCCACCTTTACCAACTCTACTCCCTGCATCCTCACCATTCCTCTACCCTCCCTCACATTTACACACATATATTCTGTTTTAGCCCTGCTGACCTTCATTCCTCTTCTCTCTAAAGCATATCTCCACCTCTCCAGGGTCTCCTCAACCTGGTCCCTACTCTCACGACATATCACAATGTCATCTGCAAACATCATAGTCCACGGGGCCTCCTGTCTGATCTCATCTGTCAACCTGTCCATCACCACTGCAAATAAGAAAGGGATCAGAGCTGATCCTTGATGTAATCCCACCTCCACCTTAAACGTATCTGTCACTCCCACTGCAGTCCTCACCAATGTCACATTACCCTTGTACATATCCTGTACCACTCTTACATACTTCTCTGCCACTCCCGACTTCCTCATACAATACCACAACTCCTCTCCAGGCACCCTATCATATGCTTTCTCTAAGTTCAAAAAGACACAATGCAACTCCTTCTGACCTTCTCTGTATTTCTCCAACAACACTCTCAGAGCAAATATTGCATCTGTAGTGCTCTTTCCTGGCATACCCGGGGAGGAGGTGATGCGGTAGCATTGCCGCCTCACAATAAGATGCTGTCTAGTTTGATTCTCAGCTAGAGCGTATTCTGCGTGGAGACATGCATGAATGGGCGTACCTTCATTGAAGGTTGTGCATTAGGGCTGGTAACTTGGCACGTAAAAATCAACTACCAATCATTAGCGGACCGGAGTTCCGCTGTGGCGACCCCTAACCGGGAAAAGCCAAACGACACAACAAGTGCTCTTCCCTGGCATGAAACCATACTGCTGATCACTAATCATCACCTCCCTTCTTAACCTAGCTTCCACTACTCTTTCCCATAACTTCAAGCTGTGACTGATCAATTTTATCCCTCTGTAGTTACTGAAGCTCTGCACATCACCCTTATTCTTAAAGATAGGTACCAAAACACTTTTTCTCCACTCCTCCGGCATCCTCTGACTTTCCAAAATTTCATTAAACAATCTGGTTAAAAATTCCACTGCCATTTCACCTAAGCACTTCCATGCTTTCACTGGTATGTCATCTGGGCCAACAGCCTTTCCATTCTTCATCCTCTTCATAGCTGTCCTTACTTCCTCCTTGCTAATCTGCTTCACTTCCTGATTCACTATCCCCACATCATCCAACCTTCTTTCTCTCTCATTCTCTTCATTCATCAGTTCTTCAAAGTACTCTTTCCATCTGCTCAACACACTCTCCTCACTTGTGAATACGTTTACCTCACTATCCTATATCACCCTTACTTGCTGCACATCTTTCCCAGCTGTGTCCCTCTGTCTAGCCAATTGGTACAGGTCCTTTTCTCCCTCTTTAGTGTCCAATCTCTCATACAGTTCTCCATATGCCTTATCCTTAGCCTTCGCCACCTCTCTCTTTGCCATGCGTCTCATCTCCTTATACTCATGTCGACTTTCTTCATCTCTTTGACAATCCCACTTCTTCTTCGCCAGCCTCTTCCTCTGTATACTCTCCTGTACTTCCTCATTCCACCACCAGGTCTCCTTGTCCTCCTTCCTCTGTCCAGATGTCATACCAAGCACCTTTCTAGCAGTCTCCCTTACTAGCTCTGCTGTAGTTACCCAGCTATTCGGTAACTCTTCACTGCCTCCCAGTGCCTGTCTTAACTCTTCCCTGAACTCCACCTCACAATCACCCTTTTTTAACTTCCACCATTTAATCCTTGGCACTGCTTTCACACTCCTCCTCTTCTTGATCACCAACATCATCCTACAGACCACCAATCTATGCTGCTTAACTACACTTTCCCCTGTCACCACTTTACAGTCTCCAATCTCCTTCAGACTGGCCCTCCTACATAGGATATAATCCACCTGTGTGCATCTTCCTCCACTCTTGTACGTCACCCTATGCTCCTCCCTCTTCTTAAAATACATATTCACCACAGCCATGTCCATCCTTTTCGCAAAATCCAGTCATCTGACCTTCTGCATTCCTCTCCTTAACACCATACCTACCCATCACTTCCTCATCCCCTCTGTTCACTTTACCATACTACTGAAAATATGGAAGTAAAATGGATTTTGTGTTTAGGAGCACACAGAGATTTGGGTTTGAATGATAGTGTTCCATTGAAGCCAGTGCTAAAATCTAGAAGGTTAAAATAAAAAATAATAATACTATTTTAACAAGAGAAGACTACACAAAACACATGCAGGGCTTTGGGTCAATATGAGAGTATTTCCTGAGCTGCTTCTAGCATAGATATCACTAATGACAAGCCTTTGTTGATGCATGTATTAAAGCATATGTATTTACTAGGTGGATAGCATGTGCATTTATTAGGCAGAATATATGTATTAAGTTGTTGAGTGTGTACTGCTTATATTTTTAAATATATTTTTATGTTTATAGCTACGCAGACCGAGGTGGTGGTGCTGCGGTAGCATTGTTGCCTCACAGTAAGACGCTGTCCGGTTCGATTCTCAGTTAGAGCGTCTTCTGTGTGGAGACATGCATGAATGGATGTACCTTCGTTGAAGGCTGCGCATCAGGGCTGGTAACTCGGCATGTAAAAATCAACTACCAATCATTAGTGGACCAGAGTTCCACTGTGGTGACCCCTAACCAGGAAAAGCCGAAAGAAACAAACCTACGCACACAAGAAGCTACAAAAAGGGGGAACATGAGTATATATATTTATTCATTGACTTTTTATGTATTTTATTTATTTAAATTTGTTGACTGGGAGTGTCCGACTGGACGTAGGTCCATTTTCAGAGGAGGCCCGGGGAGAAAAGCTCCACAGTTAAAATAAACAGACAGTAGTTACATTGGATTACATAGCAATTAACAATTTGATTAACATAGCAATTAATTACAAACATATTTACAGATGAAGAACATAGTACATCAGTAGACAACTAGAATCTTTGTCTGCGAAGTATATAACAGACATTAACAAAATGTTACAATAAGAAGTTCCTGCTGTATAATAAGTACTAGGCTTATGAGCATCTGAGCTTGCTATAATCAAGGTAGTTAGTGGGGTGGAAAGAAAGGTAGTGGTTGGATGGGGTGGGTGATATTAGAGTGGAAGTTGCAAGGGCATAGCCAGCATGTTTAATGTTTTGAAGTGGGTGCATGATGGTATGGAGGTAATTGTGGGTGGAAGGGAGTACCATAATTTGGCTATGGCGCAAGAGAATAGTGCTTCACCAGCAGAGTTATTGGCTTTAGTGATCTGCAAGTGATTTTTGTTGCTGGATCTTAGTGGTCTGGTGGTACGATAGGGTTGGAGTAGATTCTGGAGGGATGGGACATTTAGTGGATGTTTAACTAGTTTGTAGGCGAGTGAGAGTTGATACCATTGAAGGAGGTGAGGGAGTTCAAGCCAATTTATATTAATCCACATGTTCTTGTCTTTATATTTTGTGCATGTGATTTTTAAACAGTTTTTCTGACTTCAGCAATTAAGTAAGGGCAAAATGTAACCATAGTAATTAATTGATTGCTGAGTGCTGAATTAACTTTAAGTGGTAGGATTGGTTGTTTTAGTAATGAATTAAAGTATTTAAGTGCTGTTGCTGTTTGAATGAACTGTCTGATGAAGCAATGGTTACCATTGCGAAAGCACTCACCGCTTTGTATATAAAAAGAAGATTTTACTTTGTCATGGTTCAGCTTCTTTATTCCAGCTACCTTCCTACTGGGCACCTGTGTTTCAACATTTAGATAATATGCATGAGTCTAGAAAAATTTACTATTAAACAGCTATTTTTTACAATAATCCCAGACCAATGGAATTGTTAATGCAACAAATTAAACAACAGAAAGTAGAAAAAGCAGCAGTAATATTCAGGGACGTTATGACAAGATGAATAAGTAGAGATGAAAAGTCTGAGGAATGTGGAGATCAGGATTAGGTGTGTGAAAATATTTATGGAAACTTTAGATTTGCCAATGTTAGATGAGGATAAGACTAAATTGTTAGCCAAGATAGATAAAGAACAAATAAAAAAATTCACAGAGGACAACTGGCATTCATATAAAAGTCTGGAAGATGGAAGAGAAGAAAGTAATAAAGACTTGGGAGGCATTGCTTTATAATGTATTGAAAAAGGAAGAAAGTGCCAGCATCCTGGAATAAAGCAGTGGTAGAAATATTGCCAAAAGAAGGGACAGACTCCACAGATCTGGTGTTGTATTGATCAATTTCTATTTCAAATCCTGGTTATTATGTCTACATTAGCTAAAAGAATAACAAAATTATAGGAATGGATCAATATCATTTTATTGAAGAGAGACATATATACATATATATATATATATATATATATATATATATATATATATATATATATGACAATATTAATAGAAAAATGATGATTCAGATAGAATCAGAACCTAAAACAGGCCACTATTATTGGCTTGGAAGGAGAAAAAGCATTTGTCAAGGTCTTCTGGGATTTTATTTGTAGAATAGCAACATCTGCAGCCCCCACTAAAATAATACAGTTAATAAGGAGACTATATGAAGGATCAAAGCTGAGAAATAAAGATGTGAGGGGTGCTACCAGGCAAACTGAGTTTGAGCAAGGTAACTGGTCAGACACATCCTCTTTCCGCTATATTATTTGCCTTATATTTAAAGCCTTTATCAAGAAAAATGAGAGAACAACAAATCTGGGGATACAACTGGCATGATAATCAAGAGAATATAGCCTTGTTTATAGATATTATATTGTATCTGACATACCCTGAACAGGATGTCCTGGCTCTTTGGAATATTTTGAAATGGTTCCTTACATACCTCTCAACATGGAAACATCAAAAATCTGGACGAGGGCCATGAAAAATAGGTACAAATCTGTACACTGATTAACATCTGATTTGCATACATAATTATGTGACCCCGCCCACTCCAATGGAATTGTGGGATACCAACTTTCGAACACAAACTGAAGAACAGACAACCAAAATATGGCACCAGAGTCCCCCTGCAGCCATTCCAATGCCCCATTACCTGGCTATTTCTCCCCATTTACCATAAACATTAATGTGTGCATACTGCTTTACTTCTACAATGATTATTTGGATTTTATTTTTACATTTTGCAGCACATCAATGCACAAACACTAACAGACATCTGATAAACAAAGCAATACTGTCTCACAATGAAAACAGACTTGGCATTAAAACTTCTCTGCCCTTGAAACTCACATTCATTGAAACAGCATTGAAACCTACACCACATCCAAAGAAAATGCATCTGGCCAGTGGTGGATAAAGATTACCTTTGGGCTGTTTTCAAATCACTGGCCCCTTGCACACAAAACAAGAAACATATGTGTGTTCTTTTCTTTGATACACCTTCCTGACTTTATTAAGTTATATTCCTTGTATAATACAGCATACATATTAGACAGAGCACATTTTAAATTTATTGTTTGAACATTTTTCCAGTAGGCTATACTATAGGCAATGAAAGAAAATGCATGAACCAATAATTACAAAACTGCCCAATTCAGAACATTTCCATCATAAAAGTCTACTTCCACACCCAAACTATAAACAGAATGACAGTAGTGTAAACCATAGGCATCTTGCACAGCTTCTCACACTTATTTTCAATTTCAGATTTTTTTTGGGGGGGCAAAAGGTCAAAAACCAGGGACACATTTTAAACATTGCTTGTATAATTTTGGAAAGTTGTTAGAATAAAATGTTGTTTTACCACCATGCAAGTTACTGGTAAGTCTTGAACCCAGAACACTATAGTCAGTGCAACATACTACTATGCTATGTTGTTTTATCACCATGGAAGTTACTGGCAAGTCTTGAACCCAGAACACTATACACTACAATCAGTGCAACATACCACTATGCTAAATCAGCAGTTTAAACAACAGGTAGACTGAAACTTACTGGCTATCATTTAGTGAATTCAATTCTCACTTCTCACCATAGCTTTCAACCACTTAGCACAAAAACAAAATCTGACCAAAGCTGAGAAATGGTGGTGGCTAGTGACTTTAGGCTCTTTTTACCCTGTATCAAAGGTACAGGGTTTGAGCCTAAATACCTCTAGCCACCAGGTGTATACATTGGGGGCATTTTCACACACACACAGGTATTATTCAAGCATATAGATATTTGTTAACTGCTTTACCATAGCAATGTAGTCTATGACTGTTACTGTTTTATTTTCATTCTGTGACAATTATTTATCCATAATAATAAATTTAGGCATATCATACACATTCACTAGTTTGCAAATCCGTGGTGGTAGTGCTGCGGTAGCATTGTCGCCTCACAGTAAGATGCTGTCTGGTTCGACTCTCAGCTAGAGCGTCTTCTGCGTGGAGACATGCGTGAATGGACGGACCTTCGTTGAAGGTTGTGCATCAGGGCTGGCAACTCTGCATGTAAAAATCAACTGCCAATCATTAGCAGACCGGAGTTCTGCTGTGGCGACCCCTAACCGGGAAAAAGCCGAAAGACACAACAACAACAACATACACATTCACTAGTTTAACTTTTTTTTTCATTCAGACTTGTTTAGTGCAATAAAAGTGTTTTAGTGGATCGATTGCTTCATGTTCGATTGCAGACAAAACGAGGGTTATATAATTTCTTACAACAATCTTAATAACCATCATCTAAATTTCCAGTTTTTTAAATAAGAGAACACGCACACACACCTTACCTAAGGCAAAGTCCCAAACTCAGATTTAAACTTAACTTCCAAACGGCAAAGCAGCATTTGTCACTACTTCCGAAATGGCAGCAAGGTGCAAAGCTGCCCGCAGAAGCCAGCATTAAAGCAGTTTCTGTCTGAGCCAGCATTCTTCCCATGTCCCTTGTAAACATCCGAAATGGCAGCAAAAAGTGCAATTAAAGCCAAACAGCAAAGCAGTTCCCTTGTAAAACATCCAAAACAGCATTCTTCTTTCGAATTCAATTCCCGCCTGCTCCCAGCCAGCCGGAAATGATGACGCGAGCTCTTTGAGCTCAATTCCGACTGGCTGGTAGTGCTGACGGAGCTGACGTCATCATGCACATGATGACTTCAGCTCTGACAGCGTGAAAATTAAAAAATAAAAAAAAAAAGCAAAGAAATCGGAAATGAAGGGGTGCCACTTGGGAATCATGGCACCTCTTCATTTGGACCCCAAAACTCGGTAAAAACCGAGTAATTCGGGAAGGTTGGGAGGTCTGGTTCCTTACATTTTACAAAACAAAAGAAGATAAATGAAGGCAGTACCAATCAATGTTGTGCTTACACATAAGTTATTTCAGTTGTATCCATATGTATGTGGATATAAGAAAATGAAATATGTGAGGATATGGGTTAGAAAAGACTCTGGCTGGGATTGAATAAAGCTTACATGAAGTGATTCTCCATGTCTGAATAGTGTAGCAGCTATAGCATGGAATATGGCGGCCAAGGGATCCACTAAACAAGGCTAGGGCCATGCACAAGCCTCCCAGCACTATTCTGACACTGGATGCGATGGAATAATGCTAATCACCTCATTTGCTGATGAAAACCATGCAAATGAGGTGAATTAGCGATTTAGCAAACAGACAGGCATCCGTGTCAGAGCTGCATCTGCTGCAGAAATGTATTCAGTTACTAACCATGTACATTTCTGCAAAAAACAAAATGTGGGCATGACAACTTAAAGTAAGGCCTATACTATGAGTATTAGGCATGCCAATGGTCAAAAATATGGCCATTGGCATGGAAAACTGTTTCAAAATGATAAAAATCAAAGTAATTTTTGGCTGATTTTGGCCATTTAAGCGTAGCACAGTGGCACACAAATGAGATTGTGCAGAAAATAAAAAAAAAATGTAAAAAGACAATTTTATGTGAAAGATGACTTTTGCCATTATAGTGGGTAGCATGCAGAACCAAAACAATAACAGGTAACAGTGGTAGCTAAGGACATAGGCTCCGAAATAGTGCTGTAACAAGGGACTAAGGCAGTGGGGTATGCAAATGAGCTAAATGTATTGAATAGCAAAATGGGAGACCATTTCCCCATGCCCTAACCATGTAGGAGCTATAATGCGGTGGTGTAAGCATGAGAAGCAGCTGACATGAAAGGGGGTGTGTCATGCTAGGTGTAAGCACATTGGAGCTCTGCGGCTTCTATTTGCGCTCAGCTAAGCACAGCTAAGCAAGGGGGTATGTCTGAAGCTGCTTAGCTGTGCTTAGCGATTTCAAGAACTGAGGAGCATGTTCATGTCCAGGGGAGGGCCTTTTCTGCTCAGCAATGTTTACAATTGCTAAAACAGTTTGCGTGGAGTGCTGCGGGGCTTAAACAGAGTGAAAAAAGGAAATAGCAGTCTAAAGGAAAAGACCCACAAATCACTAAAATTGCCTCTCCTAGTCACAGTGGCCTATTCAAACCCCTCAATAATATAGCTGGCAGGTGGAATGTATCATAGTCAGCCAATCACACAGGCAGCATTTGCAGCACAACAGTATAAGGTATGCAGACACCTTTCAGTCTGGTTTTTCCTACAAACCCTGCACCATTGGTGTGCACAGTTGGGAATTTTAACTGACAAAATGTTAGGGGCTGTTGCTTTGATACATCAGTATGTGCTAGAGACAGAGGGCAGTGAGGAGAGTAATGCTGACAATCATCCCAGACTGAGGAGGAGGAGAAGAGTGTTCAGACCCAGGGTAACCTACCAGGAGCTACATGATCTGGAGATACTAGAGTGCTACAGGGTAGACAGGGACTTACTTCAGCAAGTCAGTGAGCTGTGCTGGCCTCACCTCAGACCCAGAGCCAACAGAGGGGAACTCATCTCAGTTGAAACCAAAGTATGTGTAGCCTTAAGAATACTAGCTACAGGTACCTTTCAAAGACCTACTGGGGACATCATGGGGGTCTCACAGGCATCTGCATCCAGGGTACTCCACCAATTCCTGGAAGTCATGTGAACACATGCTGGTGAGCACATATATTTCCCCAGCACCCCTGAGGAGAGGACCAGCAATATGCATCTCTACCACCATGTAGCAGACTACCCAGGGGTACTGGGTGCCATAGACTGCATGTAAATCCATATCAAGGCACCACCTGGTGAAGAGAGTAGAGTCTATGTCAAACACAATGGCTATCTCTCCATCAACTGCCAAGTCATGTGCAATGCCCACAGCATTATCATGAATGTGTATGCTGGCAGCCCTGGTAGTTATGACTCCCAAATCTGGCATGCCTCACAGCTGTATCAGTCATTTGCCAGGGGGGACATCTCATATGGCCATCTGGTGGGGGATGCTGGCTATGCAGTGGAGACGTGGATGATGCCACCCATCAGAAATGCACACACACATACACTGAAGAACACCATAATGAGGCACATGCACAAACCAGGAACATTGTAGAGTATGTGTTTGGGATGCTCAAGTCATGGTTCTGGCTGTCATGTCTTAGTGGCCTAGGTACAGTACTGTGGTTGACAGGGTCCATGTTCCAAGAACTGCAGTGCCAACTATTTTGCATGTCAAATACAGCTACGGTAGGAGTTGTACACACTGGCCAAACATCAATATCTGTTACTGCAGGAAAGCTGGACAGGTCAGGGATAGTACACAGCTCAGAGTAACCTACATAGTGCCTAGCATACCTCTCAACTGTACAGACTTTCTGCAGAATGTCCAGAGGTTTGCATCATATTTATGGTCTGTTTATCCTTAAATTGTGTTTTTTCTGGCAAATCATTGGCAAATCATGAAAGATTAAAGTCAGAAAATAATGACAGATTGTAGTTTCAGACTTCATGCCCTTTAGAAAATGCAAGCTAATGCAAAACCTGTTGTTTTATCACCTTTCTAGGTTTGTAAGGCCAATAGTTAACAATGATTCCTATATGTAGGCCTTGGTACCCAAATTACTTATGGCATTGTCCAGATGTCTAGCTATAAAAAGTCGGGAGATATGATGCCTAGTAGGACAGCAGGTACCTGAAGGTCAGTGTACTGCCAGGTTATAAAAGGCTGCCAACTTACTGTGTCAGCAATGACAACATGTCACTGGCCAGCATCCATACCCATGGAATGACGGAGTTTCACAGAAGGAGCACAAGTATGCCTTGTATATCTATTCTGCTTGTCCTAACATTTTATTCGCCTGTCAACTATTTGCAAACCAAGAAAGGGTCATGTCAAAACATCAGTGGCTGACAGTGGAGAAGCAGACATCATACCCATAAGAGAAAGCAAGCAAATTAACAAATGTAAAATAAATAAATAAAAAATAAATACCAAACTGGTCGCCCAACTGTCTATGTTCGGCAGAACAGTATTAACACCCTGTCCCCATGTGTGGGCCTTTGTCTGACTGTCCTATATGGGCCTATCCAGATGTCAGTCTGTGACGGTTTGACAGCTAGGCCAACATGTAACCTCATAATAACATATAGTAACACAAACCGTCTGAGGACCACAGCAAATGTAGTGGTACAATGATGGACAACCTGCTAAATAGGTACACTCAGAGGTGTGAAGTCCATAACCTTGTGTGTGATGTTACGGCATTTACCCCGCTTGCACCAGAATTACAAATACATAATAGCAGCCACTGTGGGCAAAGCCTGTGACTGGATCACAGAAGGACAAAGAGACACACATAAGGGGAAGGGGAACCACTGGCCAGACAAATAGAGAATGTGCACACCAGAACAAATTGTGCAGTAACATAGGTGCCATGCAGTGTATGGAGTCAGTAAACATCACATGCAAATACACAACACACACCCATGTAAGTGGAGATCTGCAACAAAACAAATACCCAAACAAGGGACACCTCAGAGGCAAAAACACATGAAAATTCCACAAACCTACACACCACAGACCATGCAGAGTCCACACACTAGGGTCTTGCAAACACTAAGGCCTTACAATACACCCAACATATTATTCATAGAAGACTCCACTGGGAGACACACAGATGTGCCTCTTACAGGCAGGATAAGGAGAAAGTCACGGTCACTTGTTTGTCAGTTGCCATAATATAGCAATAACCAATGCCTGGGTGTGGGTAATGCTGGATTTACCCATGGTTGGTGTGGTTTGGTCATGAGGGCGAAGCCTGAGTGGCCAAACAAAGACATCCGTGGGTAAATCCAGCATTACCCACACCCAGAAGTGGGTTATTGCTATTATACAATGACATTATTTAAGAAAAAAAAATTACTTTTCTTAAATAATGGCATTGTATAATGCCTCCTTGCTGCCCTTCCGCAGCTGTCTAGTATTCTGCGGCAGTTCTAATGTACTGCACATGCGTATGCTTATGCAGTACATCAGAGCTGTAGGTGGAAGCAACGGAGAAAGCAAGATCTCCGTTGCTTTTTACAAACTGTCTTGCTATGTTAAAGGAGTTTAACATAGCGAGACAGCTTTAAAAAAAAGCAACGGAGAATCTCTGTTGCTTTTTTTAAAGCTGTCTTGCTATGTTAAAGGAGTTTAACATAGCGAGACAGCTTCAAAAAAGCAACGGAGAAAGCAAGATCTCTGTTGCTTTTTACAAAGTGTCTCACTATGTTAAAGGAGTTTAACATTGTGAGACAGCTTTAAAAAAAGCAACGGAGAAAGGAAGATCTCCGTTACTTTTTTTACAGCTGTCTCGCTATGTTAAACTCCTTTAACATAGTGAGACAGTGTGTAAAAAGCAACGGAAATCTTCCGTTCTCCATTGCTGTAAAAAAAGACTTATACTAATGGAAAAAGTCCAGGAGACCAGACCTTTTTCCATTAGTATAAGTCTGATTTACAGTGTGCACGCTGACCAATTTGCGTGCACGTTTTAGTATATTAATGGGGGGGGGGGGTCATTGTATAATCTGCCATATCACACATGCACTCAAGTCACCCCACAACAGGTACAGGTATCACTCCGGCCTGATCCATGGTGGTGTGAACAATGTCAGATGTACCTCCCTGGACTATAGGAAGACAGACATGATTCAGCTTGCTGAATATGTGTCCTATGCAGGTATGTCCCTAGCCTTAAGCAGCAGTCTGCTGTCACCCAGAATGATGGCTCAATACAAACAGAAAATGATTGTCAATAACACTTGGCTCCCTTACTGGTGTCATCCCAGGGGGATCCACTGCCTGGCAGTCTGGGAACATATGAGCGACAAACCACACTGCCTTGCTAGAGATGGCCTGCATCTGTCTCACTTGGCCTTCAGACCTCTGGCAAAGGGCCTTGGCTCCCCCATAGTGCTCTTGTAGGGAAAGTCATGGGGTCCATACTACCAACATTAAACACTCAACAAAATCCAAATTAAAGGCCAAGCCGCTAAACGCTATGAATCTAAACAGGAAAATGCACTCATTGCAAGCAGTCATAACCCTGGAAGATAGGGACATTTGTGCACTCACAGAAACTGGCCCAGAAACCCATCCTTACCCGATCACTCATCCTGTTCCACAGCCAGACTCCAAAATGTGGACAGCAAAGCCAAAGGAGGTAGAGTATAAATATATATTAGACAGACATACACCTCCAAGCTGGTCAAACAGTCTAACACACAAGAGACACTCCAAGTGCAGTCAACCATCGACAAGACCCCTATGCAAATTATACGTAGCTACAGGCCCACATATCTGATTCAGGACACCCACCCCACATATCTTGCCCTCTACAAATCTATCAAGATTACACCCGTCACCCTGATCCTGGCTGACATGTATTACCCAAACATTGATTGGGAATCCAACCATGCTAGAACAGAAATGCGCAGAGATGCCCCCATCTTATCAATGCTACATCCTTAGGACAGGCACTTGATACCCCCACAAGATCTGATACCTATGTCAGACTTGGCAGTAACCAACATAATCAACCATTGCAGCACTCCTACGGCATCATCCTCCCTGGCAAGATCCGACAGAAAAGTGGTCACATGTCATATCACATCTCCCCTGACCCACCTCTAGACTTGGTAAAAGGAAAATGTTCCACAAGCTGATCACAATCACCAGAGGGATGGTATAAACAGCTGAACAGCCACCTACCCCACTAGAGGAGCAGGCACCAACTTCTGAATGTACACAAAACTAGCATGCCAGCATATAGATAGAGATGCACGGAATCAGGAATGCCTGACAGGACAACATCACCTTCTGCAAGGGAGAGTAAACCTGTCCACAAACATCTACAATAAAGTAACTATACACCAAAAGGATAACGTTGCTGTCCAGGACCAAGAATGAGCAGGTGCACAATTGGAAGTAATCATCCTGTAGCCTGAACAAACAAATAAGAGCACCAGTGAAATCCACTAAAGGCAACTCTGAGTCCAAATTGCCCACATCTAAGACAGACAATCATAAGGACTTCCTCACATATGTCTGCATTCCCAAAGGAAGTTCACAGATATGTGCAGAACAAGTGGTCAAGGACACCATATATACAAATGCTGTAGATATAGCCACTCCACTTGTTGACAGATTCAGTGGAAATATCTCCCCTCTGCCCCCTATCATGAAAGCAGTACATCCCCAGTACCTGAACACCCAACCCTTATCACTAGGGAGCAGGGCATCACTGCCCTCTCAAAGTCATGAGGACAGCCTCCATGGGACCTGAATACATTCTAGGCTGCAAACTACATGAACCCAGGCATGAACTGGCAGCATCAATACTCACCCTACACACCCAACGCCTGAGTACTGCCTATGTCACAGCCGAGTGGAGGACAGCCACTGTCATCCCTTCACACCAAGGTGGAGTGTTCACCGATCCAGGAAATGAAAGATCCGTCAGCCTAACTAGCCTGAACCACAAGGCAATGCAATGGATTATCATGGATCACATTAACAGGGACATTGGCAAAATCCTAATACATTACCCTACACAGTCTGCCAACGTCAGAGGAGGTATGTCAGTGAACTCTGGATGACTCCCCTGAGGCAGCCAACAAAGGCATGGATGAGGGAAAGTTGGTGCACTCTGGCCACCGTGACTTGGCTGAAGCCTTACACAACATTCCCCACTTGCCCATAGTACATGAACTCTGTCAACTAGGCAGCAAACCATATGTTACTGGATGGGTATTAAACTGGTTCATTGAGAGAATCCACATAATCATAATAGGGGTAGCCAGCTCAAACTGTACATCCGTAATGAGTGGCATACCCCAGGAATCGGTCTGGAGGCCTCTGGTATACAGGATATACTTCCCTGAGATGCAGGCCAAAAACATTGGCCCTTGGCTGACCAAGTTGGCAGATGACTGCAAGCTGGGAGCAGTCATCAATACCTAAAGTGATGTGGATGTTCTACAAGAGGGTCTCAACATAACAAATGCCTGATGCCAGTAACATGGCCTCAAGCTGAATGCCTGCCAATGCATCATCATCCCCTTTGGGGAGACAGATGTCCCCCATAGTATTACAGTAACAACAATGTCTTCCATACACAATCAGTAGTGAGGCAGTTGGCCGCCCAGGTTGATAGCAACCTAATGTCTGAGCACCATGTTGCTCCTGTTGTACAGAAAGCTTCATAGATGGGACAACTCAAATGTAAGGGTATCCCATCGAGGGACAAAGAGGTCATAAGAGCCATGTTTACTAACCTTATGAGGCCAATTATTTTGTTCAATGCCCCCTTCGGCATGTGCCTCATAAAAAACATGCAGCAGCTGGAAAGACCACAGAGGTTCCCCACCAGTAGAATGTAGGACCACAAACACCTACCCTACACAGATAGGCTAACAGCACTGTCCCTCTACTCTATTCCATACAGACTCTGCAGTTGTGACCCCTGTCTGGCATACAAAGCAATCCAAACCCTGCCTTGATGGGACTGTTGCACATCTGGAAGTCCAGGCCCACTCAATCAACCTGTAAGCGCAGCATTAACCTGGTCTGTGATATCAGCACAGCTTGTTGGTGTGATAGATACATGTCCCACACACACCCATCTGTGGAATACACACCCTGCCCACAGCAAACCAAGTGTCTCAATACCTGTAGTGATGTGCTCCCTGAATAAGTGTATGGGAAACAGAAAATACAGTCCTGTGATTCCACCTGTGTCCCTGCTGGACAGGGGCTTTGGGTGCTGACATGTCTTAACATGTGCTACACTCTCATCTGCATGGGTTATAAGGGCTTCAGGGCAAATAGCCTACTAATGTTATATCAACCTATCAACCTATACGCAACTGTCTGTCAGTGGTTCATCACATTACTCTGTACTCCTCTGCCACTAACATACCTGGAAGTCACAGTGCTATATGGAATATATCACACAAATAATGGACATTTCTGCTCAGTAGAATGCACACTGTACCCACACTCATACCTCTCAACCTCTGACAGCAATACATCTGGACAAGGTCATAAACAGAAGTGGGAGAAAGGCCCAATGGCAGGCACGTGTTGTAAATATTGCTCTTACAAACTGAGAAAGTTGGTAGAATAACGGGTTTTGAATTAGCAGGAAATGTCTGAAGGTCATGAAGTCTGAAACACTAATGTCTGTCATTATTTTGTAACTTCAGTCTTTAATTATTTGCAACTAACTTGCCATAAAAACACAAGTTTATGGAGACTGGACAAAACTTCTAGTCAAACATCTGGACAATCTGCAAAAAACTGTACAGTTGAAAGGTATGGCCACACCAGGATATGACTTTTCAGGTAAGAAGAATACCACACATGCAGGAGATCCCCAGCCAGTATATCACCAAGTTGCTGGACTGCTTACACAGCTTCATCAGTCAATCGGCTGTAGCCACACCTCTCAACTGTCCGGATTGGGCAAGAATGTCTATTGGCCCATAATATTGGTCTGTGCCTCATAAATCTTGTATTTCTCTGGTAAAGCACTGTGATGATCTGAGGATGTCACTAGGTAATGACACAATACATTTCAGTGACAGACATCAGATATGTCAGAAAACGTCTGCTAAAACAAACCCTGTAACTCTATCAACTTCCTGTACAACTATCTCTTGAATGAGTCCCACTCTTACTATAGAAGGTCATACTGGGCATGCTCCTACACTTAGAGAATTACAGCCCATGTCAGAACACACATTGGACTATATAACTGTATTGTGCACACATGTCTTTGGATATAGACAGCTATGTACACCTTAACTGTCTCTACACACGCCCATCAGACAGGATTACCCTCAGCTAGCTGTAAATGGCCCATATGTGATATATCTGCATCTATTGCATGTGATACACAGACATATTATGGACAATAGATAATATGTCAAGCATACATGCACATAGATGTGGGAAAGAGAGATAGACAGTGATAGAGAGAGAGACATAGGGAGACACACACACAGAGTGAGTCCTACATAGGGATACCCGGAATGGCATAGAGTGATGTCCTGCTGCGGACAGTGACATACTGGTCGCAACAAGTTGCACATGCTAGCATGAAGGTGAGCTCCATTGTGTAACAGTACTGAGGTGGGAGTTGTAATATCACATCACCTGCCTGTGTGTGTGTGTGTGTGTGTGTGTGTGTGTGTGTGTGTGTGTGTGTGTGTGTGTGTGTGCGTGAGTGCATGTGTGTGAGTGTGTGTGTGTCTATGTGTGTGTGTGTGTGTGTGTCCATAGGTTTAAGTATTAAGAGGCTATTCTCACCCAGTACACTTCCCATTGCCCAGCTTCACAAGATCTGCTGATGTCATTCATCTTAGAAGTACCTTTGGACACTTGTCAGTCCTATAAGCTCTATGGCGCATGCAATAACTACATAGCAGTATAGTACAAATAACTAGATAGACAGGGGTTTTACTCTAAGTTCCGGCAAGAAGTGTGTGTGTGTGTGTGTGTGTGTGTGTGTGTGTGTGTGTGTGTGTGTGTGTGTGTGTGTGTGTGTGTGTGTGTGTGAGAGAGAGAGAGAGAGAGAGAGAGAGAGGGACTGTATAGGTGTTTGTAAGTGTGTATGTTTGTAGGTTTATGTATTTTGATGCCCTTTCCACTCAGTACATTTCTCATTGCCATACCTTACAAGGTCTCTTGATGTAATTCACCTTAGTTGTACCTTGGGACACTGTTAAATCCTATAAGCTCTGTGGTGCATGTGATAACTGTATAACACTATAGTACACATAACTAGATAGGTAGGGGTTCTCAATTTGATACTATGTGTGTATGTGTAAGAATCATATCCTCCCTGTGTATGTTTGGGTGAGAATCATATCCTCTGGGGGTGTGAGTTATACCATTTTGAGGTGTGTACTACCCAGTACACTTCCCATTGCCCTACTTTACAAGGTCTGCTGATGTCATTCACCTTAGAAGCACTTGTATACACTTGTCAGCCCTCTAAGCTCTGAGGCAATAACTGTGTAATACTATAGTACAAATAATTAGATAGGTAGGGTTTTAATCTCAATACTGACAACTATAGTAGTGTATGTGAAGCATATTCCCCTGTGGCTGTTGTGTGTGTAGGTTATACGATTTTAAGGCCTGTTGACCCCCTACCCATGGCATTACTTTAAAGAGCCTGTTAATGGCATCTGCCTCACATGCACCATGTTACACTATACACCCCATACCAGACATCTGTATGGATGTACATGGAATATCCAGATGTTTGCAAACTATACGTGGTCTGTGTCCCCTAACATTGAGCATTCCTGTGATATCATTTCCAAATATGAAACAGTTACAGTAGTGATACACATGCCAGCATCAGACATTGTACCTGATTGACACATCATGCTGATACAAAATCTGTTACTCTATCTCATGTCCAGGTTTGTAGGAGCAGTAGATGAGACCAGTTGCCATTTTTGGTGGGTTATCCCACCATCCATGAAGACATTCACAAGATTACTTGTTGTAAGAGGTTGTGTGTTATGTTCCAGGCATATGATCTATGTGGAGCATGCCATGTGTACGTAGCACTGTAGTACATACAAGTAGATACATAGGGTTACTAATATGTCTATTGGCAACTGTGTTTGTGTTTCTGTATGCACATCCCCTGTGGCTGTCTTTACTGTGTGTATGTGATGGCTATACCATTTTGTGTGCCTCTTCCACCTTGTGACCTCCCCCATTGCCAGCCTAGTTTCAGCTAATACAGATATCATCCACCTAACAAGCACAGTTTTTAACACAAATCCACTGTGGTGCATGCAATGGTTGTATCACTGTGTATTGTACATACATAGATGGGTAAATATCTACTCTGAGAAGTGTCAACTCTATGTGCATGTGTGTTGCAATGCATGTCCCCATGCAGCAGTGTGTGTGTGTGTTTGTGTGTGTGTGTGCTTGTGCGTGTGCGTGTGTGTGTGTCTGATGGCTCTACCATGTTAAGGGCCTCTGAAGCCACCAATGGCAATCGTAACAGCCCCTGCAATTGTCACCCACTTGAATAGTAGTAGCAGACACTGCAACACTACATTACCTCTGTGATATTTGTGTTATGTATCTAGCACTATCATTTGTAAGACTGGGCAGGTAGGGGCTGTGCTCAGCCCTTCAACAGCTGCCCCATGTACAGGACTATGACTCTGTGTGCACTACCAGCATGAGAAGCCAGACTTGCATATGAGATAGCAGACACACATGCTGGTGATTGCCAGGTTAGACTAACACAGGCTGACCTGTGTCAGGAATACATACCCCAAACCTGTCATACACAGTATCATGCATACCCTCATCAACTGCATCAAGGTTGAGTGGATGGGACAGAAATGGCAGGAGCAACAGGTGCTGATAGGTGAATCTGTTGTGGTTAAAGTAATGGCTAAGCTTGTGAGGGACCTAGTGCTAGTACACAAGTAACCTCCTCTTTAGCCCTCTTCAAAAGGAACCTCGAAGATTGGATGGGAGAAAGGAAATTCACCCCAGTGACCATGTCAGTCACCCTGCTAGACAGGGGTCAAGGGGAGTAAATAGTGTAGGAAGAAATAGCTAAGGAATTATTATGGCTAGGCTTGTATAGGCCCTAGGGCCGATAGCCTAGTACCAACCCATGAACCTATGTATGAGCAAACCTGTGGTACTACAGAGCACCCAGGTGACATGTATGAAGGCTAGCTGGCAATGTCAAGGCGTATGTATGCAAGGTCACACTGTCTGCCCCAACTGTCTCTCACGCATTATTGCATGTAAACACACCTGGTAAACATGTACATATACAGCTGTACCTTGGCTATGAAAAGGTCACTGTCTTTCCACTCCACCATACTCATCATTGCTACTGTCAGCAGGCCCACAACCTGCATACACACAGACACCTGGAACACAAACAGAATACATTATGTGACACTACAGTCAGTCAGCAGTACTAACAGCAATAAAGTATCATGGCTAAAAAGGTATACACCTCAATGTGCACCCATAACTATTGCCAGCAGACAGAACCTTACACAACATTACATTACTACACTGTACTATATTCACCCTGTGCATCAGACCAATATTAGCATGTCCCTGCATCGATGGTATAGACAACAGGGATATGGAACAAGTATCCTCAGATGCACAGGGTGTGGTGTGGGATTGTCAGAGGCCTTGGCTGGGCCATATGGTTGACATTGTGTGTGTGTGTGTGTGTGTGTGTGTGTGTGTGTGTGTGTGTGTGTGTGTGTGTGTGTGTGTGTGTTTGGAGGGGTGGTGTTCAACTGGGCAGTGCAGAGGAGCTGTGCATGTCTGGTAGTGACCGACTTGTGATAGAGATGTGTGAGCATTTGTATGCACACAATCAAGCCATGTGGATGCCCTACACAGGGCTATGTTGGACAGCTGTGGACTGTACATGGCAGGAAGTATAGTTCACAACCTCCCACCAGGGACATGGGAACTGGTTCTGCCAGGAGTCTCACTGGCACCACCAGGCCTAAGGCCAGATACAGTACTACTCCCCGATGTTGACTGCTGTCTGCTGTATCTGCATCCCTGATGGGACTGGCCAGGACCACATGCCCATGGCCTGCTCTGGTGAGGTGTGGACAGCACCCTCCCTTCGATAGTGCTGGTGGTACTGCCACTATGAGACTGTGAATATGCACAGCCACATGGGTTCTCAGCTGATCTTGTTGCTGACCTACATCCACATGGCCAATGCTCTACTCCCACCACATGCTCAAGCACAGACATTGCATGGTCAAGCAGTGACAATGTCTCACCCCATCTAATCATGACATCAGCAAAATGACGTATGGCATCACAAATGCTGTGGAGGTCGTCAAGCAAGACAAAGCATTGCATTCATGACCCTGAGCATCTGTCTGGTGTTGCAGTCAGTATGCACCTCTGCCTCCAAGACAGACCATAACATGTGTCTGGTGACACCTGCTGTCACACTTGTTACAGGGGCCTGATGGGCAGCAGTCCTCCGTCGAGCATCCCTGTCCATCTGCCTGTGTGTGACCTAACCTGCTCCCTGGCTATGGCTAGTGTCTACACTCACACTTGCCACAGTCACCACACTAGCCTGTTCCATGCCACCACCCTCCAACTGTCCATTATTTGTGGCTGCTGGGGACTGGGTATGCGTGGGCATACAGGCTGTGTGCGGGGACATTGTGGGTGAAAGTGGGATACCAACCAATGGCACAAATTCAGCCCCCGACAACCCCACCTGTGCCTCACTATGACTACCATCATCATCATCAGAGTCCACTAAGACACTGACATCAGGTTGTGAGGGGGAGAGACACCATCCCCCATGTTCACCTGTGAGGGGAAGACAACATATGTAAATTGATACCCTGCAGTATAATGTTTGCTCACACACACACACACACACACACACACACACACACACACACACACCTGGTAAAGTCTGGCACAACTTTGTTACTTATGGGCCCTTCAGGTCAGACTTTACAGTAGTCCTGACTGTCACAGTCCATCTCTTTAACAGCTACTGTAAGGCTCTCAACAAAGGGTGATAAATTCTACTGTGTGATGGGCCTATTAGCAGAATGATAAGTGTGACCAAGACCAAGGCTATTGGAATGAGCTATACAGTGTGATCAAGTGCATATGCAAGTTCTGTAAGAGCTGACTTACCGCTATACAGACCAGACACAATGACAAGGTTTAATGATATGTGATAATAACTAATGAAGGAACAAGAGAATACTCTATCAATGCAGTACCTACACAGTTGAAACTCACAGGGATTCATTTCAGACAACATTGCAGGACAGTGTGAAATACATACAGGACATATGTAAAGTACTAGGTGCATAGGTTCATAGGATGATACTAGGCTATTAGCCCAGATGCCCTCATAAGCCTAGCCCATAGTTTTGCCCATATCCCTTCAAAGTCAGCACCTGTTTCCTCTGTCCAGCTGGGACACACACGGGATCCCAGGGGTGTTTTTTCCGTTTCCCTTGCAGTCGTCCAGCTTCTTCTTCAAGAAGGCTATACACGTACTCTGCCAGATATGGGGAGAGAGTGTATTTTACAGAGAGTGTACTGTGTGGGACACTACACTATCCCGCCAACAAGTATTATACATGTCACAGACTAGGTGAGGGCCTTACATGTGGGTTGCGTGAGTGGGGTTTGTCAGGTTGCTATCAAACTTGGTGCACAAGTCACCTCACACCTGATTGCATGCTCAGTACATTGTTATTACTGTCATAATTTGTCTGGATGACATCTACCACAACAGGGAAAATGATGCATCTCCTGGCATTCAGTTTGAGGCAATGCTTCTGGCACCAGTCATTAATTTGGGTAAGGGCTTCTTGGAGGATACTCACATCAGTAGGGGAATGTAAGACTGTGGTCAGCTTGCAGTCATCTGTAAACCTGGTCAGCTACAGACCACTGTCTTTGTCTTGTACCTCAGAAACATATATCTCAAACAGAAGAGGCCCCCAGACCAATCCTTGGGGTACACCACTCCTATAAGGGTCTACTATTAGAGGTGGCTTCCACTACTCTGACCGAGTGGGTACTAACATTGAGCCAGTTAGCTACCCATCTGGTAACATACAGGTTAATGCCTAGCTGTGCAGGCGTATGTATCATGGCTGACTGGGGACTATTGTCAGAGGTTTGGGCTAGGTGAAGGTAGGCAGTGTGCGCCGTCTTCCCCTCTTCCTTGTGTTTGCTGACCGCTTCAAAGAAGTTGACCAGGTTTAACAGACCTAACCTCCCTTTGACAATATCACACTGTGTGGGCTCAAGCATTTTGAGGTTGCCAATGTCCCTGTTTATAAGGTCCTTGATAATGCCTTCCATGCCCTTGCAGTTCAGGCTAGTTAGGCTGATGTGCATATGATTGGCTGGGTCAGTGGATTGCTCCACCTTTGCGTAGAGGGATGACAGTGGATGTCCTCTGTGCAGATGGGATGACACTGGTGCTCAGGCTTTGGTTGACTAGTGTCTAATGGAGCTGAGAGCTCATGCCTGAGTTCATGTAGGATGCAGCCAGGGATGGTATCAGGCCACATGGAGACTTCAGTTTGTTGACTTTAAGAGGGCATTACAGACCTGCTTCCTGATGATGAGGGGAGGAGGGCAGGTGCTGTGCATGTCTATATTTACTGATGGGGGGACAGGGGGGTGATGTTTACACTTAACCTGTCTGCAGCAGGTTGGCTATATCTATGCTGTATGTCTATGTGGTGTTATTGACCACCACTACAAAGCAGATTTGGGTGTTGCCTCTGAGACTGCAGACATATGTGAGGAAGGCCTTGTGATTGGCCTTGGTGGATGTGCCCAATTTGCACTCAAAGTTAGCCTTAGGGTAATTCACCTGTGACCTTATTTGCTTGTTCAGACAAAGGTGACATTGCTTCCAATTTGGCACCTGCTCCTTCTTGGCCCTGTCCAGCAATTATTTCCACCTATTATGGAATTTGTGTATTGCTGCTGTTCACCACAAAGGTTTACCCTACCTTGAGGGAGATGATTTTGTCCTGTTAAGTATTGCTGAGTCCATACAGCTATGTAGGTGCTCACATAGTATTGTGGTGTAGGCATGGACACTACTGCTAGTTCCAACTGACAGGATAGTGGCTGTAAATGTACTTATACCTGCTCTGAGGAGATTTATAGTTAGTTTTGGAAAGTGTTTTTTGTTTGACCCTGACAAGGGGAGGGGGTCAGAGGGGATGGTGACCTCAAACGTGATGGCTATTTGGTCAGATCTTACCAAGGAGGATGACAATGTAGGAGTGCTACAGTGGCTACTCAAGTTGTTGAGGAACAGGTACAGAATATTTACACCTGTCATAGGGGTGTTGACCAGCTGATCCAATGCACTGGCATTGACAAAAGGAATCTCTGTGCATTCATGTTCAGGTAGAATAGGTCATGCACACTATGGCTGGGTAGTTAAAGTCACCCAGCAGCAGGGTAGAGGGTTGAATCTTGACAGATACAAGCACATCCAAATAGGTGTAGTGGGTGCCCTGAGTCATGGTTGGAGGTCTGTAGCTAGCTATTATTTGAATAGGTGTTTATACTATGTATAGGTCAAGTGTATTATCTGCCAGATGAGAATTTGTTGATGACAATTAATAAGAATGGAGGAATGGGCAGCAGTTAAATGAGATAAGTTGACTCTCCCTAGGAAACAAGAGGGTTAGGACTAACTGATTTGAAGGAGTATTTTAAGGCCACACAGGTTCATAGGTAGGTACTAGGCTATTGGCCCAAGGGCCTAAGTGAGCCTAGCCAACAAGGTTCCCTGGCTTATGTCACCCAAGAAAGTTAATTTCCTGTGCCCCTGTTGAGCAGAGCCACAGAAGTGATCCCCAGGGTGTATTTCCTATTTCCCATCCACTCATCAAGATTTTTCTTGAAGAGTGCTAATGAGGAACTTTGCTTGACATGGGTAGCTTGTTCCAGAGTATAGGAAGTCTCTGGGACCGGAATCTATACTTCCAGAATGTCCTCTTTATTGCAGTGGCAAGGTTTAGGTCCCTAGAGCATGTAACTTGGAGGGATTGGGATTTCTTTAGGTTTAGCAAGTCCAACACCTCTGGTTTTAACATAGCTTTATATGTTAGGCAGAGATCTCCTTGGAGTAGGCGATATGCTACAGAGTAAAGCTGGAGTTTTTTGAGACGGTCAGTGTAGGGCATCTGTTTGAGGCCAGTAATCCTCTTTGTGAGGTACTTCTGTGGCCTTTCCAGCTGCTGTAGATGTCTTGTGAGGTACATTCCAAAAAGGGCGTTGTACTCTATAATGGGTCTAATGAGTGCTGAGTAGCGGGGAACAATGACATCTTTTTTCCTGGATGAGAACCCTTTTGTGATGAGGTGTGCCACATAGAAGGATTTCCTGACTACTGTGGCAATATGATTATCAAAGGAGAGACTACTGTCCACCTGGGTCCCAAGATCTCTTATCACACATTCGGTGTTAAGTAGACTGCCGTTTATGTGGTAGTTCATGGGTACAGAGTTTTTACCAAAGGGGATGACAATTCACTTTTTGGCACTGAGCTTGGGGCCATGCCTCTGACACCAGGCATCTGTCTCAGTGAGGCCCTTCTGTAGGATGTCCACATCATTTGGGGACTCCACTATGTCTCCTAGATTGCAATCATCTGTGAACTTCATTAGCCAGAGGCCTTCTGTGTTAGCCTGTACTTCAAAGAAGTAGATACCAAACAGGAGAGGTCCCAGGACTGAACCCTGTGGTACTAAACTTGTCACTGGTTTGAAGTCAGATTTGGAGTCTGCAACTTTTACAGTATGGGTTCTGTCAGTGAGCCAGTTGGCAACACATCTTGTGGTGTAGGGATTTATACCTAGTTTACTGAGTTTAGCTATAATTCCAGAATGAGGGATGGTGTCAAAAGCCTTGGTGAGGTCAAGATAGGCTGTGTGAACCACCTTACCCTCATCTATGGCTTTGGTGACTGCCTCAAAGATGTCAATCAGGTTCAGAAGGCATGATCTGCCTTTAACAAACCCAAACTGGGTGGGGGTCCAGAGTTTGGGGTTACCAATGTCTTTGTTTATGAGTTCCATGATGATATGTTCCATGGCCTTACAGACCAGACCCATCAGGCTAATAGAGCAATAGTTCCCAGGATCAGTGGTGGCTCCCCCTTTGTGGAGTGGGATAACTGTTGCTGTGTGCCATTCAGTGGGCACAAAGCCTGATGTGAGACTATGATTGAACATGGTGCTTAGGTGGGGAACCAGTTCATTCTGAAGTTCATGTAAAATGCAGCCTGGGATGCTGTCTGGTCCCATGGATGCTGTGTTTTTGGTTTTAGAGAGTGCAGCTTTTACCTGTGTAGATGTGATTACAGGGACTCTGCATTCTTCCTGTACAGATATGGGCCCTTTAGGTGGTGAGAGGGGGGTAAGGTTAGCACTGAACCTATCTGCCAGGATGTTGGCAATATCAGTTGGTTCTGTAATTTTCGTGCCATTGTGCTGTAACTCAGAGCAGATCTGGGTGTTGCCATTGAGATTCTTGACATAGCTATAGAATGCTTTGTGGTTGCCCTTAGATTCAGTGGTGAGTTTGTTTTCATAGCTAGCTTTGGAGGATCTTATAAGGGATCTCAGCTTCTTATTGAGGCTGACCAGGGAGCTCCTCCACTCATGGGATTTTACTCTCTTTTAAAAAAGTTTCTTCCTTCTGTTGTAGAGTTTGTTTATGCCAGGGGACCACCAGATTGGCTTCCTTTTTTTGGAGGATAGCGTCTTGGTTCTGTTTGGGATAGCCCAATCCATGCACTCATGTAAGTGCTTATAGAGTGCATTTGTGTATAATTCAGCAGTCGTAACTGTATTGTCCATCTGCTGAAGTATGCATATATAACAAACAGATCAAAGTGGAAAAAGACAATGGTGGCACAAGGGGAATATACATGGGATAAAGAGAAATTAGTATATTGAATGCATGTCTTTAAGGAAAATGGTAATTATCATACAGAATATTACACAGTAAAGTGGGTGGATTTTTTTTATAAAGCTAAAGCAGTACAGGATGGAAGCAAGGAGATTCTTCTGCACTGCGTATACAGAAGTAAGGAAGACTAAATTAAGCAGGAGGTGGCTGGAAGTAAATGGAGGAAAGCAGCCAAGAATCCAAGGTGCTGGAAACATAAACATCGGGAGGGAAAAGTAACAGAGTGAGAGGAAACTAAGCAAATATTTAACTTGCAGGTTAGGGATTCCTTCCTTATCAGGGACTGACAACAGAGTAAAGACAAATACAGTGGGAGAGAGAGATAATAAGTGAAAGGCCAGCCCCAGTGGAGTTTCTAGTGGAAATGAGAACAGATGTCATAAAAAAAAGCTAAAAAGCAGGATATATAAGATTTTGCATGATAACTGTGACAATTGGGGAGAGATCGGTGAAGGCTGCCAGCCTAGTCAAATAGAATTTGATATATAATTCTGGCATTTGTAAATAAATGTAAAATACAGGCATGTTTCTTGAGTGTAAAGAATACTGTGAAATGTGGAACTGCAAAATATGTGACAAGATTGAACTCTACTGGCCCAGTGAAGCATGTTGTACCCTTTCATGTTAGAATTCAACTCCTGGGCGGCTGGATGAAGATTTCATGCCCATTGTTTTAAGGCTAAAGTTTATGACTAGAATTTAGATGTGGAAGGTGCTTTATTGCTCTGGTTTCTGCTAGCATATACATGTGAAATGTCTTGTATTTGTTGTAAGTTTCTGAGGAGTTGTTAGATTGCTAAATAATGCAGTTTGTTGCCTGAGATCTCAGACCAGGTGTTAAGATGATGCAATATGAATACTGGGAAAACCTAAGTGTCAAAAATGATGTAATTTTGGGAGGGCCTTAGAGACATGTTTGTTAGTAATGTTTAAATACTATTTCTCACAAGAGACTAGAAAGCATTTTGACTTTGGACATCCACCTTACCAGCATTCTGCCTTATGCTCACATGTAAGTTTTAGCACTGTGATTTCTTGTAGGAATAGTTAAAGCTAGTAAAGATTAATTAGGTATTTTTCTTTGAAATCAGACCTGTCCTATTGTATTATTTTACGTTTCTGTGTGATCTCTGTACTCTTAGATATATCTGTGGTGTAGTAGTTTTGTCTTGTGTTTTAATTATTTATTATTAAATATTTTTAAAACCTTCTACCTGTGGCTGATTTGTGTAGAGATAAGCTTAGTACATTGCATATTTATATAGGTTATTGTAATAGGCCACTCTAAAGTAAGCCTTGACTGTTAGTCATACTACCATTGGATATTAATATTGCACAGTGATAATTGGACACCCTTTTAAGGACCCCAAAGGCCTATCAAGCAGGCCCCTTACAGGGTGCCTGACAGAGTCAAACAGACTCTGAAGGAAGAGGTACAGGAGATTTTGGAACTAGGGGGTGATTCAAGAGTCCAACAGCCCCTGGGCCTCACCAGTATTGTTGGTGCCAACGATGGATGGCAGCTCCAGGTTCTGTGTGGATTACAGGAAATTAAATAGTCACACAGAGTCAGATGCTTACCCCATGCCTAGAACAGATGAGGCCCTAGAGCAACTGGGTGGGGCTAAGTATCTTACAACCACTGATCTTACCAAGGGTTACTGGCAGGTATCCTTGCCTCCCAGTGCTAGAGAGAAGTCAGCCTTTGTGACTCCTTTTGGCTTGTATGAGTTCACAAAGATGCCCTTTGGGATGAAGAATGCCCCAGCTACTTTCCAGAGGCTGGAAAATCATATCTTAGCAGGAGCAGGAGGGTTTGACCTTGCTTACTTGGATGGTATTGCTATCTACAGCCATTCCTGGCAAGAGCACCTTCAGCATGTCAGGAAGGTGCTGGGCAAACTACAGAGGGCAGGGTTGACCATTAAGCCGAGCAAATGTCAGGTGGGTATGGCAGAGGTCTCCTACCTAGGACAAGAGTGGGGAGTGGTAAGATAAGGATAGAACCTGCCAAAGTGGAAGTTATTCAGGCATGGCCTGCATCTGTTACCAAAAAGCAGGTGAGGGCATTCTTGGGGACAGCAGGGTACTACAGAAAGTTTGTTTCCAATTATAGTACCATAGCTGCTCCCCTCGCAGACCTGACAAGGAAGAACAGGCCAGATAAGGTAGTGTGGATCCCAGCATGTGAGCAGGCATTTCAGAAGCTTAAGGAAGCTTTGGGAGGACCCTCTGTTTTAGCCAGTCCAGACTACAGCAAATAATTTGTTGTACAGGTGGATGCTTCAAACTATGGAGTGGGGGCTGTACTTAGCCAGATTTCTTCAGAGGGAGAAGAGTGCCCAGTGGTTTATCTCAGTCATAGGCCCCAACCCAGGGAGGAATGCTATGCAGCGGTAGAAAAAGAATGCCAAGCCATAGTGTGGGCACTACAAAAACTTCAGCCTTATCTGTATGGAAGAAAATTCACTGTGATGACAGATCACAACCCGCTAACATGGTTAAACAGAGCCAGTCAGCAAAATGCCAAGTTTCTAAGATGGAGTATGGGGTTGCAAGCATATGATATGTCAGTGCAGCACATCAGTGGGAGTAGCAATGCCAATGCAGATGGGCTCTCAAGACAGGGATTGGGGTGAGGTACACCCAGATAGACCTGACACTCTCAAGTGGTGTTTCTCAAGGGGCACTTGAAAAACTTTCTTGAGTTCCCAAGGGGGGAAGAGATGTGACGATTGGGGAGACACGGGCGAAGGCTGCCAGCCTAGTCAAATAGAATTTGATATATAATTCTTGCATTTGTAAATAAATGTAAAATACAGGCATGTTTCTTGAGTGTAAAGAATACTGTGAAATGTGGAACTGCAAAATATGTGACAACATTGCACTCTACTGACCCAGTGAAGCATGTTGTACCCTTTCATGTTAGAATTCGGCTCCAGGGTGGCTGGATGAAGATTTCATACCCATTGTTTTAAGGCTAAAGTTTATGAGTAGAATTTATATGTGGAAGGTGCTTTATTGCTCTGGTTTCTGCTAGCATATACATGCAAAATGTCTTGTATTGTTGTAAGTTTCTGAGGATGTGTTATATTGCTAAATAATGCAGTTTGTAGCCTGAGAACTCAGACCAGATGTTAGTATGATGCAATATGAATAATTGGAAAACTAAGTGTCAAAAATGATGTAATTTTGGGAGGGCCTTAGAGACATGTTTGTTAGTAATGTTTAAATACTATTTCTCACAAGAGACTAGAAAGCATTTTGACTTTGGACATCCATCTTACCAGCACTCTGCCTTATGCTCACATGTAAGTTTTAGCACTGTGATTTCTTGTAGGACAAAACATGAAAAACATACTTCACAAAACCAGTGTGCCACACAATCACAACCCTTAAGGCAAAATAACATACCCAACACACTAGTAATAGGTGACTCTATAGTCAGGGACACTGATGTCCCACTCACTCGGCTGAACAAGGAGAAGGTTACTGTTAACTGCCTGTCAGGTGCCAGGATCTGCCACATAACACAAGCACTCAGGTCACTCCAGAGCAAGTAAAAATAAGACTATGTCATTGTCCATGTTGATGTGAATGACCTGAGCCATACCTCCCTGGACTACATGAAAAGAGACATGGAGGAGCTCTCTGATCACATAGCCCAGGCTGGTATGACCCTGACCCTGAGTAGCATCCTGTCCTCACCAAGAATGATACCATGATATAGAGAACAATTATCAATTTCAACAACTGGCTAAGCTTCTGGTGTCATTCAAAGGGGATCCAGTGTCTGTCAGCCTGGGATGACATGCTCAACAAGCCATGCTGCTTCGCTAGAGATGGCTTGCACCTGTCACCCTTAGGCTTTCGAATACTGGTCAAGGCTCTTGCCACCCCCATAGTGCCTTTTTTAGGCAAAGCTCAAAAGACAAACCCACCACCGTAAATAGCACAAGTAAAAAAAAACTGAGGGTAATGCTACTCAATGCCAGAAGTCTAAACCTCAAAATGCACACACTTGAGGCACTCCTTAGTATGGAAAAAATCGATATATGTGCAGTAACAGAAACCTGGTTTAAGGCTCCAGAGAGCACCCCAGCACTACCAGGCTACAGCTCATACCATACATTTCGGCCACAAAACCTGGACCGAAATACAAAAGGCGGGGGAGTATCCATATTCATCAAGGATACCTACACCTCCAGGTTAGTGGCACAGCACGATGCTTCAGAGATAATCCACGTGCAACTAACAATGCGCAAAACTGCTATTCAAATTATAGTTTGCTACAGATCACCCACCATGTCCCAGGACCCCCACTCCGCATTCCTGGAAACACTGGGAAATGTAAAGGTCCTACCAAACACCCTGATATTGGGTGATTTCAATTACCCAAACATTAACTGGGAGAACTACTCAATTACAAACTCCCTTGCCCAACATTTCCTAGAATTTATAAACTCAAATGCCCTGGATCCAATGATCAACACCTCCACCAGAGGTGACAATACATTGGACCTGGTCGTCACCAACATGGGCAACCGGTGTTCCACACCGGAGGTCAACCCCTCGCTGGTTAGATCTGACCATAAACTAATCACTCTGGACATCCACATTCCGCCACCGCCCCCGGTCAAATAAACCACTGTGAAAAACTTTTTGAAAGCAAACTTCACGTTACTTAAGACCGAGGTGGGAAGTTTCCAAGCCCCCATGCTAAAGGATAACGCTGTCCAAGCTGCAAAATCCTTTACTAATGCACTCTACGGGAACCTACAAGAATGCATGGATTGTGCTATCCCAAACAAAACCAAGACTCACTCCTCCAAGAAAAGGAAACCAGTCTGGTGGACTCCTGCCATAAACAAGCTATTCAATAGAAGTAGGAAACTAGTACAGAAAAAGAGTAAAATCCCAAGAAAGGAAGACATTCCTGATCAGTATCAGCAAGAAACTACGTTCCCTCATAAAATCATCCAAGGCTAGCTTTGAAAGAAAAATTGCCATGGACTCCAAAGATAACCACAAGGCATTCTTTAGCTATGTCAAGACTCTGTGGCAATTCTCAGATCTGCTCAGGGTTAGTGGTTAGTGCAGAGTGGCACAAAATACACTGAACTGACAGATATAGCCAACATCCTGGCAAAGAGGTTCATTGCAAACTTCACCCGCCTCTCACCCCCAAAAGGGCGCACAACTATACCAGAAGAATGTAGTGCCCCTGAAATCACAGACACTCAGGTTAAAACAGCCCTCTCCAAAGCCAAAAACACAGCATCAGTGTCCCATTGCTGCATCCTACATGAGCTCAAAGATGAACTAACCCCTTACCTAAACACACTGTTTAAACTCAGCCTCTCCACAGGCTACGTGCCCACAGAGTGGCGCACAGCAACGGTTATTCCACTCCACAAAGGTGGAGCCACAACAGACCCCGGGAACTATCATCCTATAAGCCTGACTAGCTTGGTCTGCAAAGCTATGGAGCGCATCATTGTGGATCTCATTAACAGAGACATTGGAAACCTCCAAACACTGGACCCTGCCCAGTTCAGCTTTAAGGGCAGATCATGCATCCTAAACCTGGTGGACTTATTTGAGACAGTTACCAAGGCTATAGATGAGGAAAAGGTGGTCCACACAGCTTACCTAGACCTCGCAAAGGCCTTGGACACCATTCCCCGCTCAGGTATTATAGACAAGCTCACCAGCTTGAACATAAACCCCTACATCATGAGATGAGTTGCCAACTGGCTCACGGACAGAACTCACATGGTAAGAGTTGCGGGAGCTAGGTCTGACTCTAAACCAGTTACAAGTGGCATTCCCCAGGGTTCAGTCCTAGGACCCCTCCTGTTTGGCATATACTTCTCAGAGGTACAGGCAAGCACAGGAGGACTATGGCTGACCAAGTTCACAGATGACTGCAAACTAGGGGCTATAATTGACTCTCCGGCTGACACAGACATCCTCCAAAAGGGTCTCACTGAGACAGATACCTGGTGTCAAAACCATGGCCTCAAGCTAAATGCCAAAAAGTGCATAGTCATCCCCTTTGGAAAAAACAAAGTATCCACAAACTACCACATAGGTGGTATCCCCCTAAATAAGGAAGACGTAATAAGGGATCTGGGGACCCAAGTAGATAGTAACCTCTCCTTTGATAATCACATTGCCAAAGTTGTTAGAAAATCCTTCTATGTGGCCCACCTAATCACAAAAGGGTTTACATCCAGATCAAAAGAGGTCATTGGGCCCCTCTATGCATCACTCATCAGACCCATCATAGAGTACAATGCCCCATTTGGGATGTACCTTACAAGACATCTGCAACAACTGGAAAGACCACAGAAGTACCTCACCGAGAGGATCACTGGCCTCAAGCAGTTGCCCTATGCAGCTCGAATGAAGAAATTCCAGCTGTACTCAGTTGCATACCGCCTACTCTGAGGTGATCTCTGCCTGACATACAAGGCCATGTCCAACCCAGAATTGATGGTTATGCTCCATCTAAAGAAAAACATATCCCCTCGAGCCACATGCTCCAGGGATCTAAACCACACCACAACAATAAATAGGACATGCTGGAGGGATAGATTCCTGTCCCAGAGACTTCCCATGCTCTGGAACAAGATTCCAATCTACATTAGGCAGAAGTCCTCGCTAACCCTCTTCAAGAGAAACCTTGAAGAGTGGATGGGAAAAAGAAAGTTTACCCCAGGGATTACTTCAATGGCTCTGCTGGACAGAGGCACAGGGAACTAATCTAAGGAGGCAGCGAAAGCCAACACATTCCGGCTAGGTTTATAAATGCCTTCGGGCAGATAGCCTAGTACCTGCCTATGAACCTATGAATAGTTAAAGCTAGTAAAGCTTAATTAGATATTTTTGTTTGAAATCAGACCTGTCCTACTGTATTATTTTAAGTTTCTGTGTCATCTCTGAACTCTTAGATATCTCTGTGGTGTACTAGATTTGTCTTGTGTTTTAATTATTTATTAATAAATATTTTTAAAACCTTCTACCTGTGGCTGATTTGTGTAGAGATAAGCTCTAGAGTACATTGCATATTTATAGAGGTTATTGTAATAGGCCACTCTAAAGTAAGCCTTGACTGTTAGTCATACTATCATTGGATATTAATATTGCACAGTAATAATTGGACACCCTTTTAAGGGCCTTTTAGTAGCTGACATTATTAACTGGGTGGTGGCAGAAATTACTACTGTATAGTCTGGGTAAAGGGGTACAGTTGTAGAATCTGTGTCAGCCTTTCCCAGGAGTGTCTGTGAAGCTGTATAAATACTTATCTCAAAGTGTGTGTGTGTGTGTGTGTGTGTGTGCGTGCGTGCGTGCGTGTGTGTGTGTGTGTGTTGTGTCAGCTACTTGGCAGGGACATGAAGCACTGGTTGGACAGAGAGGGTACTGGATGGTTTAGCTTGCCCAGTTAGGCTGAGACCTGGACACTATAGCTGTGCCAGTAGGGAGTCTTATTGGGGACCTGGTGATCAAGGGATCAAACAGCCCCAGACTGACTGTGATCTCTGTGTGCACTTAAGGGAACTTTACTGTGTGTATTAGTTATCCTTTCCTCTTCTAGGAGACAACCTCCCTGGTGTTAGTGGTGAGGATTGAGGCTAATTGATTCCTGGGCCAGGGCACGGTCATCACAATAATTATAAAAATCAATCAAGTGAGCTGAGAAAGCACTATGAAAGGGAAAAGGCAAATTATGAAGCAACACCAAGAAGAGATTTACAGGGCACATGCGTATGCAAAAAAAGTCCAAACCAATCCTGATTTCAACCCTTTGACACCTCCCCCATTATTTTATCTTTGTCCAGAATTCTTGAGGAAGTACGTTGTGAGGTATATTGTGGATTCCTTATCCTTTACACCTCATGCACAAGGTTGTACCACATGCAGCACACTACTGTAAAAAAAAATAGCTCTCAAGCCAGTGCACCTTGGTGTAAGGGAGTTATCCCTGTTACAGTGACTTCTGCAACTCAGATGTGCAGTTTGGATCTTTTTTCATTATTAAATACTTGAACATTGCACAGTTCATCCTAAACATTTTCATTCTGTTTTAGATGCTTGCCATCCATGGCATAAAGTATCGGGTATTTCCATGTAATACAACCGTTTATGCCTAAAACCGCGGTGGTGGTGCTGCAGTAGCGTTGTCACCTCACAGTAAGACGCTGACCAGTTCGACTCTCAGCTAGAGCGTCTTCTGCGTGGAGACATGTGTGAATGGGCGTACCTTCATTGAAGGTTGTGCGTTAGGGCTGGCAACTCAGCATGTAAAAATCAACTGCCAATCATTAGCGGACCGGAGTTCCACTGCGGTGACCCCTAACCAGGAAAAGCCGAAAGACACAACAACAACAACAACCGTTTATGCCTGAGCACAGAAGAAGCACAATTCAGACACATTAGCTGTGTTTAGGAAGGCCCTTTGAACTAATCTGAGAAAGTCTTATGCAAATGAAATAATAATGGGATGTAAATGAGGAATGTTTGAAAAAATCTGTGACTCTTACGTAAATTAGGAGCTCTTCCCACCTTTGAAAAATTCATAGTTACTTTTTGATGTGCATCTGCACCATGCATGTAAGGCTTATAAAAAGTGAAATCAAGCTTTTTCTATCCACTTTCCAATCCACAAAGTTGTTTTCCTTTGCTGCCAGCTTAACTGTCTCATTTTCTGAGATGCTTGTTAGACTAGCAGCAAAACCAGGTACACTCAGTGGCACTTGCCAGGCAAGAAGATGAATATATAGGCAAAGGATAACCCACCTAAACTTTGCTGGTCAGGAAATCTTAGACAAGTTTAGAGTGAAGAGAGAGACATAATATGGGCTTTGATGAGTGTGCATGGCCCACATATGGGGACTGGGGTACCTGGTCTTTTTATAAATGTGGATACTGAGGTATGTTTATCCCTCTTGGATTCATGTTGATAGATCAACAGCAATTCTGTCAAATGTAAACTCACCAAAAATATTTAGCCAAAAGAACTTTCAGCAAAACTCTAACAAATTTTTTTGCAGTAGGACAAGCCGCCCTTTAGACCTCTGTGTGAGGGGACATCCCCCACCTCTTCTTAAACTTAGATATACCTGCTTTGAGCTCACACAACAGTGGGGAAAACTCACCATTATTACTGAAAGTGCTTCCGGCTAAACATTTGTGGTCAATCTACATTTGACCAAACTGCCTTTGATAAACTGCACATTCCAGTCCCTCACTATACTTGCCCAGGGACCTTTCAGAAACACACTGGGAAACATTAAGTATCTTACAGGCTTCTGCCTCAAGGATACTTCAGCAGTTCATCAACATACTTTTGGCACATGTGGATCTGTATATGTATTTCCCAGCATCACCTCAAGAATGAGCCAGTGTTGTGCCTGCCTTCTATGGAATGATGCATTTTCCTAAAGTGCATGGTGCAATAGACTGCACCCTTGTCATTACTGGGGCCCCATCTAGATCACAGCAGGAGTCGTATTAGAACAGGAAGGGCTACTATTCCGTAAAATGCCAAGTAGTGTGTGATCTACAGAATTACATTGCCAAGATGCCAGCCAGCATCCTGGCAGTATCTATGATTCCCATATTTGGTACACAAGCTCGCTGTACCACCCTTTCTTGCATGGTAGGATTCCTCATGGTCACCTTATTGTTAAGTCCAAACTATTAATACTGTTTCTAAACATAGTCATTTCTTTAGATATAGAGTGGCATAGGTATTATTGAATAATCACCCTTTTTTTGTTACTTTTCCCCTCCCTATTTTGTTTTCCACATGACACAGACTACTCCCTCTGGTAAGTACCATACATCACAAGATGGGTTGCAAACTGGCTGAGTGACAGAACCCACAGGGTCAGAGTTGCTGGCGCCATGTCAGACTCAAAGCCTGTCACAAGTGGTGTACCACAGGGCTCAGTCCTGGGCCCACTGTTGTTTGGCATCTACTTTTCCGAAGTACAAGCAAACACAGGAGGGTTATGACTGACAAAGTTTGCAGATGACTGCAAACTGGGCGCCATAGTAGAAAACACATCTGACACAGATATCCTTCAGAAGGGTCTCACAGAAACGGATAACTAGTGCCAGAGCCATGGCCTAAAGTTAAATGCCAAAAAATGCATAGTCATACCCTTCGGGAAAAACAAGGTTACCCCTAGCTACCAAATAGGTGGCAATCCACTGAGCACAGAAGAAGTTATCAGGGACCTGGGGACCCAGGTTGATAGTAGTCTGTCATTCGACACCCATGTAGCTAAAGTAGTTAGGAAGACCTTCTACATTGCCCACCTTATCATGAAGGGATTCTCATCTAGATCAAGGGAGGTCATAGTCTCCCTATACTCATCATTTATCAGACCAATGATTGAGTACAATGCCCCATTCGGAATGTATCTGACCCGACACTTGCAGCAGCTGGAGAGGCCACAAAAGTTCCTCACCAAAAGGATAAAGGGTCTCAAACATCTGTCCTATGCTGCCCGACTGAAAGAACTCCAGCTCTATTCAGTCGCCACCGCTTGCTCAGAGGTGAACTTTGCCTAACATACAAGGCCATGTCAAACCCAGATTTGATGAATATGCTTCACCTCAAAAATCTAGATCCGTCAGAGCCACAAGGGCGGAGACTTAAACCTCGACACGGCTATTAATAGGACGTGCTGGAGGGATAGATTCATCACCCAAAGACTCCCTATGCTGTGGAATAAAATCCCGGTATATGTGAGGCAGAGCACCTCGCTGGCCTTGTTCAAGAGAAATCTTGACCAATGGATGGGAGATCGCAGATATACCCCAGGGATTACCTCAGTGTCACTGCTCGACAGAGGCACAGCAAAATAATGGGTATAGTTCCCCATACTAAAGGGGTGGCGTAAGCCACAAAACTATGGGCTAGGCTTGTAAATGCCCTCGGGCAGATAGCCTAGTATGAACCTATGAACCTATGGTATTCTTTTTACTGTTTTTTATTTATAAGGAAGAACTGCAGCATTGGTCATGTCTGGAAAATGAATGTTAGGCGAGTACTATCTCTGTGATACTGATTATATCTGGAAGGTGACACACATAATGTCCTCCAAGGATAGTGTGGGTGATTGTGTCATAGATCATGACCAAGTGCTGACATGTGACCTTGATACTGAGTTGCTCCAATGAGAGGGGAACCTCTTGTCATTGACTTAACAGTGCTGCATATCCTAAACCTTGACTGACAGGTCCTATCATGTGTTGTAGAACTCTAATGAGGCCTGTCTGATTTTTTCTTGGGTGAATCCTCCTGACTGCCTGCAACACCTTCTTGAGATATATGTGCTGCTTGGCCTACTCTTCTACCACACATATGGACACACTTTATTCATGTCCAGCTATGTCCTCAATGTGTATGTAGTAATTCTTTCCAGGTGTGCACATGGATGCTGACATGAATGTTGTGTCTACAACCACGTGCTCCTGAGAATCATCATAGCATTGTTCCTGGCCGCCACCATTCACTCGTACTGGTGAGATTCCTTACATATACTCTGCAATGTGCTAATCATTTCCACCTGACTTGTCGGTGGCAGTAGCCTGGGCCTGAATTGTGTCACGTCACATCAGATGCTGGACACCAAAGACCTTCCTTGTCTCTGGAACTGTGAGATATGTTTTCACCTGGCACCCCAGGAGTGAGAGTTGGCACTGCTATCTCTGAAAGGGTAGTCTGTTCATGAAAGGTTTCAGGCTGTGCATAAGAAGTTGGTGTTGAGCCCCCCCCCCCCCCCCCACACACACACACACACACACACACACACACACACACACACACACACACACACACACACACACTCACACACTCACACACACACACACACACACACACACACACACACACACACACACACACACACACACACACACACACACACACACAGTAATTTCCTCATTCTGTTAAGTGTGTGAGCCAGAGCCACTGCCTGTGGAGTTATCTACCTGATGTGGGGTAGGGGATAATTATGACAGCAAGTCACTGCCTGTGGAGTTATCTACCTGATGTGGGATAGGGGGTCTTTGTGACAACATTCCACTGTCCTCAAGCTGTGTAAAGAAGTATGACAATTATGACATCATTGTCGACAGCCATTCTGGTATTAACATCAGCCTAATGTGCCAAAGCACAGGATGTGTTTTTTTCTCATGCTGACCCTGTGAAGAAATATGCAAGATGTGGATAATGAGAAAGTACAGTTGTGTACACTTACCATAAATGTAGATGTTCGAGTGTATTCACTGCTGCAGTCATATCATTTGGGTTATCTGCTTGTAGTAGCCCTCAGTCGGCCTGATTATCAAAGTCTTGGGTCCTGCGTCAGTTGCTGTTTCATCTTCCATGATGTCAGGTAGTCAGGGGTATAAAGCATACAGCCGATGCCATTATATCAGTTTTTCTTGCCACAGATGTCAGGTGCCCCCATAATGGGAAGCAATTATATACAAGGTTACACCTCCAACAAAAAAGCAAATACACCAAAAAGCTTCAAGCATAGTAAACAACAATAGAGGTATAGTCAATAGAAGTCAGGGGGCTGGAGGGAGGGTAACCAGGACTACAACACTGAATACACTCGAACATCTACATTTATGTTAAGTTCATAGGTTCATAGGTTCATAGGTTGGTACTAGGCTATCAGCCCTAGGGCCTATACAAGCCTAGCCATAACAATTCCCTGGCTATTTCTTCCCACATTATTTACTTTCCTGGACCCCTGTCTAGCAGGGCGACTGACGTGATCCCTGGCATGAATTTCCTTTCTCCCATCCAATCGTCAAGGTTCCTCTTGAAGAGGTCCAAAGAGGCACTCTGCTTGACATGTATGAGCAATCTATTCCAGAGTCTGGGGAGTCTCTGGATCAGGAACCTATCCCTCCAACATGTTTTTTTTATTGTGATGACAAGGTTTAGATCCCTGGAGCGTGTAGCTCTGAGGGATTGGGATTTCTTTAAGTGTAGCATGTCCAACAGCTCTGGGTTTGACATGGCCTTGTATGTTAAGCAGAGATCGCCTCTGAGTAGACGATATGTGACAGAGTATAGCTGGAGTTTTTTAAGGCGGTCAGCATAGGGCATCTGCTTTAGGCCTGTGATTCTTTTAGTGAGGTATTTCTGAGGCCTTTCCAGTTGTTGCAGATGTCTTGAGAGGTACATACCAAATGGGGCATTGTATTCTATAATGGGTCTAATGAGGGATGAGTACAGTGGGACAATGACCTCCTTTTTTCTGGATGAAAAGCCCTTCGTGATGAGGTGTGCCACATAGAAGGATTTCCTGACTGTTGTGGCGATGTGATTATCGAAGGTGAGACCACTGTCCACCTGTGTCCCTAAGTCTCTTATCACACTTTCTGTGTTTAGTGTACTGCCACCTATATGGTAATTCATGGATACATGTTTTTCCCAAAGGGGATAACAATACATTTCTTGGCATTGAGCTTGAGCCCATGGCTCTGGCACCAAGCATCTGTTTCTGTAAGGCCCTTTTGTAGAGTATCCACATCATTTGGGGATTCAATAATGGCTCCCAGTTTGCAGTCATCTGCAAACTTTGTTAGCCAGAGTCCCTTAGTGTTGACCTGTACTTCAGAGAAGTAGATGCCAAACAAGAGCGGCCCCAGGACTGAACCCTGAGGTACTCCACTTGTCACTTGTCTGGAGCTGGATTTGGAGTCGGCTACTTTTACAGTGTGGGTTCTATCAGTAAGCCATTTAGCAACCCATTGGGTGACATAGGGATTAATGCCCAACTTAGTAAGTTTATCTATGATTCCAAAGTGGGGGATGGTGTCAAAGGCCTTGGCAAGGTCTAGATAGGCTGTGTGGACCACCTTACCCTTGTCCATGGCTCTGGAGACTGATTCAAAGAAGTCAATCAGGTTCAAGAGACAAGATCGGCCCTTCACAAACCCAAACTGGGTGGGGTCCAGTGTTTGAAGGTTGCCAATGTCTTTGTTTATAAGTTCCATGATAATACGCTCCATGGCCTTGCAGATAAGGCTTGTCAGACTGATGGGACGTTAGTTTCCGGGATCCAAGGTGGATCCCCCCTTGTGGATTGGGATAACTGTAGCTCTGCGCCACTCAGTGGGCACGAAACCTGAGGTGAGGCTATGATTAAACATGACACTTAGGTGAGGTGCCAGTTCATATTGTAGTTCATGTAGTACACAGCCCGGGATGTCATCTGGTCCCATGGATACTGTATTCTTGGCTTTAGAGAGTGCGTTTTGTACCTGTGTGGCCGTTATTACTGGAATTTGGCAATCTTCCGGTATTGAGATGGGCCATTTAGGGGGTGAGAGTGGGGTGAAGTTGGCACTGAATCGATCTTCCAGGATATTGGCAATATCCTTCGGATCAGTATATTTAATGCCATTCTGTTTTAGCTCAGAGCAGATCTGAGCATTGCCATTTAGATTCTTGACATAATTATAGAATGCTTTGTGGTTGTCTTTGGAATCTTTGGCAATTTTATTTTCGTAACTAGCTTTGGAGGATTTTATGAGGCATCTCAGTTTCTTACTGAGGCTAGTAAGGGAGTTTTTTGCATCCTGGGATTTTCCTCTTTTCTGCAAAAGTTTCTTCCTTTTGTTGTAAAGTTTGTTTATGGCAGGGGACCATCAGATTGGCTTCCTTTTTTTGGATGAGAGCATTTTGGTTCTATTTGGGATGGCACGATTCATGCATGAGTGGATGTGCTCGTACAGTGCCATAGTGTAGGATTCAGCAGTTGAACTTTCAGTTCCCGTCTGCATGGGTGTCATGAAGTTTGTCACTTCTGACTGGAGTAGCATGAAGTTGGCTTTAGAGAATTTTTTTTATGGTGGTTTCTTTACTGGGGGGGGGGTGGGATGTGGATGTTAAGGGTGATTAGCTTATGGTCAGACCTGACTAACGAGGGGGTGACCATAGGTATGGAACATTGATTTCCCATGTTGGTAATGACCAGGTCTAGGATATTGGAGCCCTGGTGGGACTATGGATTAGTTGATCCAGGGCGTTGGAATTTATGAATTCCAAGAACCGTTAAGCAAAGGTGTTGGGACATGAGTAGTTTTCCCAGTTAATGGCAGGGTAGTTAAAATCACCCAGTATTAGGGTGTTTGGTTCTATCTTAATATTTTCCAGTATGTTTAGAAAGGTGTAGTGAGAATCTTGGGGTATGGTGGGGATCTGTAGCAAGCTACAATTTGGATTGCAGTCTTACCTAGTGTTAGTTGCACTTGGAGAATTTCAGACACATTGTGTTGGCCAACTAGCCTGGTGGTGTGAATATCCTTGGTAAATATTGACACTCCTCCACCTTTAGTGTTTCGGTCCTGGTTTGGTGGCTGAAAAGTGTGGTAAGAGTTGTAGCCTGGTATTGCAGGGGTGCTCTCTGGAGCCTTGAACCAGGTCTCAGTTACTGCACAGATATCGATGTTCGCCATTTTTAGGAGTGCCTCGAGAGAGTGCATTTTGAGGTTTAGACTTCTAGCATTGAGTAGCATTACCTTCAGATTTTGCATGCTTGTACCTGTTATGGTGGTGGTTTTGTCCTTTGAAGTTTGCCTAAAAAAGGCACTATAGGGGTGGCAAGATCCTTAGCCAGTAACCTGAATCCCAGGGGCGACAGGTGCAGACCATCTCTGGCAAAGCATCGTGTACACAACTGTACTATGTTCTTCATGTTTCACTGTTGCAGTCACCACATTTGGGTAGATTCCCAAAGTTAAGAATGGGAGGAGGAATTTAGATATTATTAGGACCAGCTATAAGGCCCTGCAAGACTGCAGTGGCAAAGCCAGCTCTGGATTTACAGAAAATTGGCAGATGGTAATGCTTGGTGAAAGTATGTACAGAACTCCAGGTAGCAGCTTCTAGGATGTCCCTGGTAGGGACGCCTCTGAGAAAGGCTGTAGAGGTAGATGCAGCCCTGGTTGAATGTGGTTTTATCCCCTGTGGGGTAGGTTTTCCATGATGCTTAAAGCAGAAATTAATGCAATTGCCTATCCACTTAGAAATGGTTTGCTTTGAAATGGCCTTCCCCTCTGCCCCTGCAGCAAATGTAACCATGTTCAAATTTCCTGAAAGGCTTAGTCCTGTCCAAGTAAAATCTAAGTGGTCTGTACACGTCCAAGGAGAGCAGTATTGGTTCCCCTTTGTTCTGTGGATTAGAAAAGAAGGTTGGCAAATGAATGGACTGATTAAGGGCCACACTGGATACTACCTTGGGCATGAAGGAGTGATTGGTCCTAAGGGACACCCTGTCAGCATGAAAGATGATGAAAGGCTCCACTGCCATGAGGGCCTGTAATTCAGACACCCTTCTTGCTGAAGTGATGGCTAGAAGAAAGGCTGTTTTCCAAGAAAGGAATTTCAACTCTGTATTTGCAGCTTGCTCAAAGGGAGGCAGAGTAAGCTTTTCCAATACAAAGTTAAGGTCCCAGGCTGGAGTAGGGGCTCCCCTGGGTGGCCTTAAGTTTTTGGCCCCTCTGATGAATTGCTTCAGCAGTGGATAAGAGAAGAGGGGTGGTTCTGTATTGTAATGAGCTGAAATGGCTGAGGCATGAATTTTGATGGAGGAAAAGGAAAGGCCCTTGTGAAGAATTTCAGTTAAGTATTGAAGAATATGGGATAAATTGGGCTTTGCTGTGCCCATCCCCTGAGTTTGGCTCTAGGAACAGAATCTTTTCCATTTTTCAGCATAGGATTTTCTAGTACTAGACCTCCTTGCCTCCAGAATGACATCCATCACTTGCTTACTGAGGGATGGTAAAGGAGAGATCAGGCAATTAGCCAGGCTGCCAGGTTCAGGGTTTGAAGTTGTAGGTGAAGGATCTGGCCCTCCTGCTGGGACAGCAGGGCAGGGGTCTGAGGCAGGTGCCATGGTGCCAGCAGTGACACACTGTGCAAGAGGGGGTACCAGTATTGGCATGGCCAGTCTGATGCAATCAGTATTGTCCGTGGTTTGTCCTGTTTGATCTTTAGTAGTACCTTGGAGAGGAGAGGCAGAGGGGGAAAGGCATAAACTGATAGGTTTTTCCAGGTGAAGGACAGGGCATTCACTTTCCTAGCTTGTTTGTGGGGAGTCCTTGTGCAAAATTTGTCCAATTGGTAGTTCTGGGGAAGGCAAACAGGTCTATCTCTGGGCTTCCTCATTTGTTTCTCAACATGTTGAATATCTTTGCTTCCAGTTTCCACTTGTAAAAATGTGTAGAAACAGGCAACCTGATGTCCAGACAGTTTCCACTGATGTTGGTCCATGAGATTTCTGCTTACATCATCTGCCAGTGTATTTGGCTTTCCTGGCAGGAATTGAGCCTGTAGGTGCACTTGGTAGCTCAAGGCTGTGTTCCACAAAGCCATGACTTGTCTGCAGAGAGTTTGAGTGGGTTCCCCCCTGCTTGCTTATGTACCACATAACAGTGGTGTTGTCCATCTTTACCAATAATTGTCCTGGAAGAATATGGTCCTTGAAGGCTGTCAGAGCAGTCTGTAAAGCTAACATTTCTTTTTGACTGATATGCAAGTGCATTTGATTTGGGTTCCATTTGCCTTGAATGCACTGCCCTGCCAAGTGAGCCCCCAATGCATAGTCTGATGCATCTGTAAGGGTTTGGACGGCAGAGCATAGAGTGAATGGTAGTCCCTTGATTTGGTGGCAGGCCTCTGCCCACCAAAGGAACTCTATCTGTAGACAAGGTATGATAGGAATCATTGATTCTAGATCCGGAGAATGTTGACACCATAGGCATTTTAGATACCATTGTAGTTTCCTCATATGCAGTCTTGCATATGGAATTAGTAGAATGCAAGAGGCCATAAACCCAAGGGCTTGCAGTATTTTCCTTGCAGATAGCTGGGTCTTTGTGGCCAGTAGTTTGAGGTAGACTGTCAATTGCATTTGTTTCTCTGGGGTGAGGTAGGCCATCTGGGATTTTGTATTCAAGCTTGCTCCCAGGAATACAATTTGTTGGCAGGGTACAAGATGTGATTTCTTTTCGTTTATGGTGTACCCCAGAGATGTTAGCAATTTCTTTACAAATGCCAGATGATTTAATAGTATGTGCCGGCTTTCTGCCTGAATTAGACAATCGTCAAGTACGGGTATATTTGAATATTTCTTTGCCTGCAAAATGCAATGACTGGAGCTAGGCACTTTGTGAAGTCCCTGGGCACAGTAGATAAGTCAAAGGGCAGTGCAGAGAACTGTTAGTGCATGTAGCCTCCTCTGAAACAAAGGTATCTTCTTCAAGATTCCCTTACTGGGATGTGCAGGTAGGCTTCCTTTAAATCCAGTGCTGCCAACCAGGCATCTTTGCCTAGCATGGGAAGTAGCTGATGAAGAGTTAGCATCTTGAATTTTGGGATTACCAAAAAAGTGTTTAGGATAGACAGGTCCAGGACAGAATGTCAGGAATTGTCTTTTATGGGTACCAGGAAATGTCTTGAGTAGAAACCTTGCCCCCATTGTTCTTCTGGGACTGGCTGAATAGCCATGATACTTAAAAGAGAGAGAACTTGCTTTTGAGCATCTGCCCACTGATTTGGGGGTAGGTCTGGCAAAGCATTTGGGTTGGTAAGGAGTGGAAGTGGAATCGGTATCCTTGGGAAACTATATTTAAAACCCATTTGTCCTGGGTAATGAGTTCCCAATTTTTTGCATGCAGGCCAATCCTTCCCCCTAAAGAAACAGTCAGTTGAACAGGGCTTGGAAGGCTTAAAGTTAAGTCATTGTGACAGTTTACCATAGGGTGGAGTCTTACTACTCCCTGCTTTGTAAGTGGGAGCCCCCTACTGCTTAGACCTGTGAGTACCTTGGGACTGAAGCCTGGGTGTTCTGCTGGTTCTGGATTTGGACTGAGAAGGCCTGGAAGAGGCAGGAATCTGCTTTGTTGCCAAACAGGTGATCTTGGTTTAAGGGAGCATCCAGTAATTTAGCTTTAACATGATCTGGCAAAGATTGCTCCTTAAGCCAAGCATGCCTTCTAAGTACAGACCCAGTGACAGCAACCCTACAAGATGCCTCTAACGAATCAAAACCACATTGCAAAGTATGTTTTCCCACTTCTTCAGTAGAATGCATTAAATCCTGTAAATCTTTATTTTCTGCACAGTCAAGAATCAACATCATTTTCTGTTTAAGCAGTCCAATAATATGCTGCTGATACTTTAACATATGAAACTGGCAGTTTAAGCCCCTAATGGCCAAGGTTGCAGAAGTGTATACCTTCTTACCCCATCTATCCAGCACCCTGGAATGTCTATCAGAGGCGTAGGATTTTTGGCAATAGTAGCCTTAATGACCTTGGGTCCCTGTCAAATGGTCTCAGGATCCGCAGTAGGATTTTTAAAGAGGAACTTGTGAGAGTCAGGTACCCTGTAATACCTATCAGGTTTTCTGGGAGCAGGAGGTAAACAGTCAGGGGCCAGGCTAGATTCCGAGAAGGCATCATCTACAATGTCTAGTACAGGAGGGATAGATAAAGGCCTGTGCTGAGGTAGGAGTAAGAATTCTCTAAGCCTCTTTTTGGAGTCAGAGTAATCCTACCTTTCCCAGTGTAAATGCTCCCTAAGAGTATGCAAGGTTTCACCAAAAGAGAAATCCTCTGGAGGGGAAGCAGAGGGAATGGAGTCCTCTGCATCAGAATCCTCATAGGTAGATAAGGCCAAATCCTGGTCAGAGAAAACAAAAATTTCAGAATCCTGATCAGAAGAATCAGAAGGAAAATCAGTCCTAGGTCTCTTAGAGGGGGAAGGGTGGCTTCACCTGATTAGAGTAATAAGGTCTTCAGCCATTCTTATCATTTGTCTTTTAGGCATAGGGGCCTGATCATGGGATCTGGGCGTCAGTTTTCTAGGCATGGATTGAGCTTTAGGCCTTGAAGAAAAATATGGTGTCGGTTTAATATGCAAGTCAGTAGGCCTGAATACACCCTCAGAAGCAGGTGCCTGCACAGCAGCTCCTGACCCATCCAAGGTAAAGACATCTGCAGATTCCACAGTCGAAGCATCTCGTGGCATACCGGACTCCGAATGGGTCTCAGTAGAGGCCTGCAAATCTGAAGTAGTGGGTATCAGGGGCTGCAAAAGCACCTCACTGAGTACCGGCAAACTGACGACTAGCTTAGGAGAAGCATCATCAGCAGCTTTGGACCTATGCAGTCTGTCTCTGTCTTTATCTTTGCTTTTTTTGGAATGTCAGTAGTCGGGTGGCTTACTGAAGCCATTTCTGGAGAATTGAACCGAGCATCAAAATATTTAGATGCGTAAATGAACCGGCAACAAAGAGTATGAGGTTTGAGTAAGGCACAAGACCAACAGCGAGGTACGTCATGGTCTGGGCCTAAGCAAGGAATGCAGTATGAATGAAAATCTTTATAAGGTATTTGCTTTCCACAAGAAATACAATTGTTAACTTTGACATCGGTTTAGAGCAAGAAAAAGGTTCCCCAATGGGTACTTAGCTTAGTTGAAGACTTCGGATCTGAAACTCGAAAACAAAAATTTCAGGAGTCAGCCGACCGGCACTTGCGAACTGCTTCTGCTTCAGGCACCGCACGTCAAGAAAGACTGATGTAATAGCGTCGGCTACATGCTCTATACCCCTGACTACCTGACGTCATGGAAGATGAGACAGCAACCGACGCAGGACCCAAGACTTTGATAATCAGGCTGACTGAGGGCTACTGCAAGCAGATAACCCAAATGTGATGACTGCAACAGTGAAACACGAAGAACATCTGTGACAGGTGGAATGATTTTTTTTTTTGATAAAGGTAGGATGACCACACTTACCACACATTGTCTATAGACTATGAGCCACACCTGAAGTTGAAAGCATACCTGATGATGACAGATGTAAGAGTTATACATACACAAGTGTCATGGCAAATATATCTCAGCATACTGTAATACAATCTGCTATACATTCACCTTCCACACTGCCCAATTGTGTTGGTTACAGGGGTCTGAAACTACTGGTGTTCAGTGAAAATTGTACCTTACACATTCCCAAGCATTTCATGAGTAGTTAGAGAAATATCATAAAATGCCATGACTTTGTCATGATGTTGAAGGGGTTGCACTAAATTACACTAACTGCGTCTTCCTAATAATTCCAAGATATTTGTACTTTTAATATACCTTTTTAATTTGTTTGCACTGTTAATCAACTTTCAAAGAAGTTCAGAGCCCAGCAATGCTTAAAATGGTGGACTGAAGCAGCCTGGCATGAACTGGGGATGATATGAGAAATACTCTTGCAAATGAGCTCGGTCGTGCTAAGTTCTATGAAATGCATAGCATCACATGCTCTTATAGGTGCAACAACATTTGGTTTGCTGTGATGGTGAGCTGCACTGTGCTCATAGATGTGCAAGTGCCAGCTGTACCTCAGCTGAACTCCAGCATGCCATTCCTTCTATACGCCCTGTATATAGTCATAAGGTTTCCTGTTCCAGACCTCACCCTTTCAGGCTGTTGCTATACCAGTTGTCTTTATTCTTATTGCACAGTCCCTACTATAGAGAAGCTGCATCATTTCACACAACCTTAAAAAATGAAACATTCCTGGAGATTTGCATGTAGAAATTGTCTTACCACCCTGTTGCTGCTGCAGAGAACAATTTCAATATATGTGAACATCTTTAAAAATATACAAAACACAACAACAATATCAAATTTTACAAATGCTGACATTTATTTCTGCTAAAATAAATACTCCTTGGCAGTGAATGGATGGTATTGCCTACCATAATAAATGTTCTGTTATTATACAAAACGTTTCTGCTGTTATCACTTATTAGGTAGGAACCCTATATTGAGTACATGGGGTGGCACAGAATGATATACTCCAGTGGGTGTGATTTACACCCTAATATTCCTTGTCTTGTACTTCTACATCTCATTCTAAACTTGGTACTTCATAGCTATACAATGTGTTAAAGCTCATGGACATGCCTCAAGCTGGTCCAATAAAGATGCGAAATACTTTTTTTTACATGTTGCAGGCGTTGTACCTGCAGAAGTTGGAACAGGCCAGTGAACACAGAAACTGAACAAGACAGACAGACAGACATCTGGCTGAGGTACGGGGACCACTCCTCCACTCTAGGAAGCAATGTCATCACAGGTTCAATGACCTACGGAGGCTTTAGAGAGATCAGGTGGCTAGGTGGGCTTCAGAGGTACAGAACCAAAGGCTAGAGTTCTATAGTAAGTACTCTTTTTTTTTTTATATATTGTAAAAATAAAGACCGAAATGCATTTAAATAGCTTACTATTTCTGTATATATATATATATATATATATATATATATATATATATATATATATATATATAAATATAGGTTTATTATAATTTTGTTGAATGACACTTACATGGATTTCACAATCGTGTAATCACATGGGTGACTGGTAAAAACAGCAAGCCACAACCTTCCTAATGCGTAAAAGCGAAAGCACAGAATTGAGTGGTTCTTGCAAAATCAGCATTCTCTTTAATAGTGATTTTAAAGGAAAATTCGAACTGGTTTGAATGTCAGGCATCATTATTACCATATTTAACATATGGTAAAAACTGCATTCACACTTTCAGCCATTTGAGTTGATGAAACAACTCAAAAATATTGTGTCTTTCAACAAAATGATAGTAAACATATATATATATATATATATATATATATATATATATATATATATATATATATATATATATATATAGGTTTACTATCAAAATGTGGAAAATCAAAATAATTTTCCACCTTTTGATTGAACCAATCTGCTGAAATTGGTAATGACGAATTACCAAAATTTTGGAAATGGTAACATGGAATTAACATTTGAACAGTAGAAGTTCCAAAGTCGAAAGTCTGTGTTACCAGTAATGTTTCTATAGGGGGCAAGCCCCCCCCCTGCACCCCTCATGTGGGGAGCTGTGCCCCTCACATCCCCTGTATATTATATATTCCAACACCAAGATCACATTACAGTGAGAAAAGGGTACATTTCCTGATCCCCACTGTAGTAAGATCTGTTATCAAAACATAGATTCCACATTAGCAAATGCAGACTACCATTTGCTAATGTGGATTCAAACATTTTCTGGATCAGCATTACGAAAATTTGAAAACAGCATTTCCACCTTCCCAGCCTCACATAAGTGCCGATCTAAATGTATATAATAAACCAATATATAGATAGAAGGATAGTTATAGATATATATGTTGTATATGTGTACTGCAGAAGTGAATTTTCATGCATTGGGCTCAGCAGTAAAAATGCAGTGGGTCATGGTTGTTGTAAAAAAAGGGGGTATTCCTGCCATTCCCAAAATCATATTAGAAGTAGTTTCTTAAAAAAAGAAGCCAGTCTTATTCTAATGATGGTAGTAATTGTGTTGCATTAATAGGTTCATAAATTTCATTGAATTTAAGCCACGGTGATGCAGCGGTAGCATTGTCACCTCACAGCAAGAGGTTCTCCCATTCAATTCTCAGCTGGAGCACCTTCTGTGTGAAGTCTGCATGTCCTCCCCACGGTCGAGTGGAGTTCGAAAGACATGCGTGATTGGGCGTGCCTTCATTGAAGGTTGGGGGTTGGGCTGGCACCTCAGCACCATAAAAAAATAAATAAATCTACTGCCAATCATTAGTGGACCGGAGTTCCACTGTGGCGACCCCTAACCAGGAAAAAACAAAAGAAAAACAAAACAAAGTTCATTGAGTACTTAATGGTAAACTTCAACTTGTATTTTAAAATGTATTAGCATTATACTGCACTACCTTGTAAACTAACATTGGTAATGTATTGGGCGATTTCCAGAACTCTCTTCCACTTCAGCAATGGCTACATACACCAAGGCAGCACACCCAGCCAAGGGGTGAGTTTGTGCAGAAATGTTTTGAACTGCATAATATTCACTCAGTTTCTAGCCATGCAAACTACAATGCTTTAGGTCATGCTTCATAGCACATAGAAATAATAAAGAAGAAAAGCCCAGATTATACAATTACAGATACAGAGCTGAATATTAATGGCAATAATTCCTAGCACCTTAAGATTTGTCACTTTGAAATTATTTGCAAGGTTAGCAATACCTACAGGTGAAACAATCTGCTGAGGTTGCATTGTACCATTCCTTTTAGAAGCAGATGTAACAATTAGATCATTTACCACCCCACCCCATCTGTTGACACTGTGGTGCCTCTGAATGTATCAACTTAGGAATGTTCAGTACACTTTGTAACAATTTACTTAAAGTTGAACACCTTACCCTTCTTGCAGCAAAGGCATACCATACAATTTTTTTTTTAAGGATGGATACTTTCTGCTTTAGTCATATGCTGCATATCCTCAGAACAAGACACTGGACTACTTTAGAAAATGAAGCATGGAAGAAGTAGGAGTTATTGACATAAATAAATATAACAAAAGTTGGAAATAGTACCTTGATTTTATCCAGAATGCACACACATATGGGATGAGTACTCAACTTCTTTTTTCTCATATCTCAACAGTCCTACAGGAAATCACCTATAATCATGAGCAGTGCAGTATCCTCATAAGTATGAAAAATACTGAATAAAATAAAAGAATATAAAAGTAAATAAAGTTAAAAATACAGCATCATTGATTCACTCAGAACCATATTTCACTTTGGAAGATTATCACAGAGCATCTAAGTAATCAATACACAAAATCAGTGATGTTAATGTAAATATAATTGTTGAACTGAAGAATTGGAAAAAAATGTGCTATTTCAGTAATGTCCCCAACTCCATATTAAATGGGGAAAAGGTGGTTGATGACAATGACTACTTTGGTAGTGAAATAATTACTCTGTCATTGAAACAGTACTGCTCAATATTTACTGATGCAATACTTGATTACAGATTGGTCATGATATATTTCACAAGTTAAAGCACATATTTATTCATATCACACAAGAAGCAACAGTAACAATTGTCTTCCAAAAGTACTTGGTCTAATTCATTCATTCCATTAGCACCTGCGAGATACGTAACACTGCTTAATGGCATTTCCTGATTCAATGATAAATACTTTATTTTCTGTTGTTATGAAGCAATTGTGTTTATTTTAATATTTATGAGTCAATTACTTGTCTACATTTCCCTCTCGTTCTGTCTATATGTCTCTTTTTTCTCCACCCTTATTATTTTTTCTGCAGGTCTAGTAGCACCCAGGACAGCTCAGCCATAAGCCTCCGAGATGTGGAAAGATCTTCACCGCCTACTGCCCACCAGGGTGTTATTACAGTGAGAGAGCAGTGGCTCCACTACTGTGCCCTCTCGCCCCAGTGTGAGGCAGCCCGGCAAGCCAGCACCATGACCTTCAGGACCTGGTTGAAGCTGCAGTTCAGAGGGTGGTGGGAGATTCAGTTGTAGTCATTTCAATCTGTCCTCCAGAGAGTACAAGACTCACTGCCACAGACAGCTCCATACACTGAGCCACCAGAGACGTCACCAAGACACCACTGGATTTCTTCATCTGGCCTTTGTGTCTGTCAGGCATTTGTATGTTCCTCCAAAGTCAGAACACCATAACGTTACTGTCGATCTTCTCTGTCTTTTATGTTTATGTCTTTCAAGATATTACCTAACCTTCTCTTCTGCACCCAGTACCCTTACTCCTTCCCCAACTTTGTCTATTAAAAAATGGGGAAATAGGGGTTCTATCCCCACAAAACACAGTGCTCCTCCTCCACTCCCACTTCCTCCATCACAATTCTCTTAATTTGTTCTTTTTGTGCTTCCTTTGTCTTTTCACTCTCTCTCTCTCTCGGTCTCCATTATTTCTAGCTTTCCTATCTTCCCCATTTCCAACCTTGTAAGAACCAAAATAAGGGAGTCCCTATAAAAAAAACATTTAGCATGAATAGAATAAACCATAAAACAGCCTGGGTAACTTGTGGGAAATCTCGAGAGATATACACTCGCAGACTCCTACCAAATTTGCCCCATGCTATTTGTGACTTAACATATGTATGTCTTATTCCATGCATAACTGCACTGATTCCTACTCATGTTATACCACCTCAGGTATGTAAAACTGCTGTGAGCATTTTGTTGCAACACTGAGAAGGTCTGAAACCAGTGCCACTTGTTTGTGCTTTACCATTTAAATACAAGCATTGCAGTGCATTTCCCAGATTATCTTTAAGCACGTGTGAAGCATGGGACTATGAATACCATCCATAGTCTTCCCCAGTAAAGGTATCCTTTAATGCAACATAAGGTCATGTGTGCTGGGATATCCCCGTATTTAAGTACACCAAATACTTCATCAACATTTCCTTTTTTAATCCTCTTTACCTTTGCTTCTTTAATTACCAGCCCTTGCTATTTCTTTTGGATTATTCCTCTGTGCCTTTAACCTTCCCCTTCTCAAATGTTTTTTAAACATATTTGTTAAACACATTTTTTTTTAAAAAGACATAGGTATACATACATTTATAGAAAAGAAAAGAATACAGATAAAACAAGCCATAAAGGTATTAATCAATAATCCACAATTGTGTGTGGGAATATCAGAATTTACCCATGGCTGGTGTGGATTGATCGTAAGGGTGAAGCCCAAATAACACAAAGGCAACAGCAGATAAATTCTGATATACCCACAAACAGGAGTGGATTACTGCTGTTATACAATTACATTATTTAAGAAAGAAATTGCTTACCTTCCTTAAATAAAGTCTTTGTGGAAGGGCACTACAGTCTTCCCTATACTGATGTACTGTGCATGTGTATCCGAATTACATTCCCACATCTACACAGTACATCAGTGCAGTGCAGGACATATAATGGCAGAGTCTCCATTGTTTTTTTTTTTCTTAACTGTTAAAAAAATAGAGTTTTTACAAAAATATAAGAAAAATGAGGTTTCTGTTTGTTTAGTTTTGTAGAAATACTTGATTTTTCTCATATTTTGCTCTGTACCTCAGCATATGCCAGTAGAAAGTCTGGCCACTCAATGATACTTTAGAGGCCAGAATTTTTCTATTGGTATATGCTTGGTTTACAATGGGTATACTGGTCGAGAGGTCCAATCAGCATGCTTGTTTTTGAATAGTAATGAACCATTATTGTATAATTTCCATTAGTATTTTCATGCAGTATACAAATGTTTCCTTTTTAACAATTTTCATTTACTCTAACATTACATAAATTGCTAAATTCCTGCTTTCCCTTAAATTTCACTCCTCCTTAATATTATTCTGCATGTATTGATCCCACAGATTCCATTTATTTTTACGCAGTTTGGTCCTTCTCTTTTCTAAAGATACTTCCTCCACTTCTTTTATCTCCTTTACAATATTTAATACTTCAGTTATGGTTGATTTAAAGTTTGACTTCTGTTTTCCAGTAATTGTTCTTTCTCCATGTTTCCATCTCCCCATCACAGCCTTAAATTTGGCCTTAGCGGTGTTAAATCTGCATCATTATTACACACTTCTCAACAGCAGTGTAGTCCCAAGCTACCTTCATAAATTATATCAGCTAAGCTGTAGATGAACGTGTATAGATGCTTCAACTGTCTATGTTTAAATTTTAAATAGCAAGTATGATACTTGGGTATAAAGTCACAATGTATACTATAAAGGAATGGATGTTTTAAATGGGTAGGGTTCAAAGTGTAGTAGACACAGTTCTCATTCACACCATCCTAGCCAAAACACATGCCTGCATTTAAAGTGTAGCAGACAGTACTACTGTAGTAACCATATACTACATTTAATTTAACTTCAGACACAGTATTGACTAATAAATAATGAAAATGTGCTAAATCTATTATGTCAGAAGCTGTCTTTGAGATTTATTATGCAGCTGAAAGAATTGTGACAGTAACCCCTTCTAAGGCAGAAATGTCCTGAGATGAAAACCTACTAAACTACCCATTTTCAACACTTCTAACTAATGAATTGAACAGCACACATAAAAACACAAATATGAAACCACAGCTGATTCACATTATTATACACAAATGGCAAACCAGCATTACATGCCAGTTATGCTGCTAATTAATCAGCGGTGAATGTTACCCTAGATAGTATATCATCTCTCTCTCTCTGTGTTTTACTCTGCAACAGTCTAAACTGTAGGAATGCAGCACCCTCTCTAAACAGACCATACATGGGCATCTTGTTTTAAATAGCTTTGTTTCTTAAATGACCAGCATCTCATCTAATTAAATCACTCAGAATAAGGGCACGTGCATCTTCACATAGGTTACCTTATTCTCCACCCCTTATCTATTCTTTTTTACTCATTCCCCAATTTCTTCCTTTAATGCCACTACCTTCATTCCCATGTTCTTGATTTATCAATTTGTACCAAATGTAATTATGTTGTACATCACTTTTTCTCTCAATAAATGCCCCCCTTGTGCTATTATTAATACATGATACTTCCTATCAGGCATCCATGAGTAGCCATGTGATCAACCCAACCTACTTAAGATAAAGTTAAATGATTGTATGATATACCCTTGCTTCTGCTAAGGAATACATACTATCTTCAGTAACCTCAAAATGCCCTGAATTTTAGAACATACCACAGGAATGTGACAGATGCAGTGTGTGTGCACTTAGGGGTAGTGAATATTGTTTCCCTGGATCGCCCCTTAAGAAGGGTACTCCTGTTGTGGGACTCATCTAGTTACCAATATGATGCTTCCATAAACAGATAAAAGTAAAATCTTCACAAAATTTAAAAAAATATATAATGGAGGGTGTAACGCACCTGCATTGGCCCAGTAATCAAAGAGCCTCAAGCTTCACCAATAGCACCAGTGAGGGACATACACATTGGGATGATGATAAGTACACACACAGTAAAGTACAATTTCTCTTAAGACCACACAGAGACCACAGTCAGTCTGGGGCTGATTTCTCCCTCCTTCTCCACATCTCCAATAAGACTCCCCACTGGCACAGCTATAGGGTTAAGATCTCAGCTGAGAGGTCAAGCCAAGACCTCCAGGCACCTTCTCTGTCCAACCAGTAGTTCGTGTCCCTGCCCAAGTAGCTGACACACACACACACACACACACACACACACACACACACACACTGTGAGATTTGATTTATATACTAGCACACAGACACTCCTGGGGAAGGTTGGCACAGATTTACTAGCTATGCCCCCTTCTGCCCAGACTATAAGATAGTTATCACTGCCACCAACCCCTCTTTATCAGCTACTAAGGCCCTTACAAAGAGTGACCAATTCTACTGTGTAATGTTACTATTATCCAAATAGTAAGTGTGACCAAGACTAAGGCTATTTAGGAGTGGCCTATATAGTGTCACCAAATACATATGCAAGTACTCTAAGAACTTAAATATCTCTAAACAAACCAACCACAATTGAAAGGTTTAAATATATTTAATAATAAATAATAAAAGAACAAGACAATATTCAATAACTCAAACAGTGACCACAGAGTTCAGAATCACAGGAAATATTTTAAAACAACATTGCAGGACAGTCTCAAATAAATACTGAAAACATCTAAACTAGTCTTTACTATATTCCTATCTATAGCTAAAATATACTACATCCTAAATATCTTACTTACAGAGCAAGACCTAGGCAGAATCTAATCTTTACTATATTCCTATCTATAGCTAATTGATACTACGTCCTAAATAACTTACTCACAGAGCAAGACCCAGGCAGAAGTGCTGAATGAATGTTTCTAGGTCCAAGACAAGATATAAAATGCAATGCCTGTCTCTGAGAGAGTTTTTAAATTACTTTCAAACATTACTGCTGTGTCAGCTTTGGATGACATCACTCTTTGTCACCTACCTTCAGTTCCTAGGCTAACAGAAACTTAACAAAATTTAGCATCTCTGTGTAAGAAGTACATATCTCTAAGAAGTTTACCTAGAACTGGAAGTCGTAAAACAGTTAAGCACTTTTACATTTTAAACCTAGTATTTATTTCTGTTTCAAGACAATAGAAAAACCTCTAGCTCTAGACATCATGTCTCCTTGCATTAACTAACTTTTATAGCACAATCGTAAACAATTTCGACTTATTTTCTTGAAGTTTTGCAAGTTAGCTCTGTATGTTCCAGCTTCTACTATTAAAACATACATTTGCACAAGTATATAGTTTATATGCATTTCTGTTCTTTTCCAGTAGGGTATACTGTGGTTACATTCTTGAAGCTCAGTACATAAAATACAGTTCAACACACACTTCTGCACCAGTAGTTTAATATGCACATAACATATAGTTCTCTTACATTTGTAAGACAAGCATATGAATCATATTAATATTCACAAATGATATAGGATTATTTACAAAATTCCAGATAGCTGGGCTGACAGTGTCACAGAGGGGATAGCATGAACTGAAGTTTGGGGATCAAATTCAAAAGGGCCCTGAGGAAACAATCTTTTACTAGCAGAATAACTGTGGATACAGTATGTGGAATATCATAACACAAATGTTAATGTCATTACATTGCAGCAGTTGTTAAAAAACATTAAGGGATGTGATACAAAAAAGGGATAACTGAGAAATACTATAGTAAACGCTTATCAGTAAAGTGGGAGGCTGGCAGAGAGATCTAAATGTGTCTAGGTTT